>NC_047106.1:141614352-141881852 GCF_902500255.1 Thalassophryne amazonica
GGAAGGAAGGAGAGACAGAGAGAGACAGAAAGAGAGAGAGACAGAGAAGGAAGGAGAGACAGAAAGAAAGAGACAGAAAGAGACAGAAAGAGACAGAAAGAGACAGAGAAAGAGACAGTAAGAGAGAGAGACAGAGAAGGAAGGAGAGACACAGAGACAGTCAGTAAGAAAGACAGACAGAAAGACAGAAAGAAAGAGAGACAGAAAGAGGGAGACAGAAGAGGAGAGAGAGAGAAAGAGAAAGAGACAGAAAGAGAGAGAGACAGAGAAGGAAGGAGAGACACAGAGAGAGTCAGAAAGAAAGAGAGACAGAAAGACAGAAAGAAAGAGAGACAGAAAGAGAGAGAGAGAGAGAGAGAGAAAGAGACAGAAAGAGAGAGAGAAGGAAGGAGAGACAGAGACAGAAAGAAGGAGAGAGAGAGAGAGAGAGAGAGAGACAGAGAAAGAGACAGTAAGAGAGAGAGACAGAGAAGGAAGGAGAGACACAGAGAGAGACAGAAAGAGAGAGAGAGACAGAGAAAGAGACAGAAAGAAAGAGAGACAGAAAGAGAGAGAGATAGAGAAAGAACTTGGCGAGTCCACAAAGCAGGTAAATTAAAACATGCAACCTCCTGGATTGTGTGCGATATTTTGTACATCAAATAAGTCCATAGTGAACAACCCAAGCCCACGAAACCACCTCCCCAACAACCCAAACAGCCCTGACAACTGGTGACACTGTGCAAAACACATGGTGAACAGTTTCCCTAAGTGGACAAAAAGGACAAACCCCATCAATCCCTGGATCCAGGTGCGCCAGATACCCGTTTGTAGCCAGAAGCCCGTGTATAATCCTCCACTGGAGGTCCCCAGTGCGTTTGTCGACCAGGAGTTTGTACAGGCTTTGCCAGCACCCCACAGGAGACAAGCCAGCACCAAAAACCTGTGACCAGTTCAACGCTGCCAACCCTGCCAAAGAGCGTAAGTGTGACACTTTGACACAGGTAAAATAGAGAGCTTTCTTGCCGGTACTCTCAAACACTCTCAAAACAGGTGTCTTGAAAGACAGGAGAGCCCCCTGCTCCTCCTGCCATCCCCCCACAGCAAGCGAGATAGTCAGAGAGGGGAACACGTACTCACATTCATCATCCCACTGGTCAGACAGAGTATGGTTCTCAGCAAACACTCTGTGGGGCCCTGGCAGGGAAGCACAAACCTCCTCCACCACCCTGAGCAGCATCCTGGAGGACCGAACTCCCGCCGACTCCGCCAGCCTCCCAACAGATGTGTGCAGTAGATGGCCCAATTTGGTGTACCCTGCCTCCCTCAGACGGGACCGCAGAGTGGCAGATGATAACCCAGGAGAGCTAGTAAAGTCATTGAAGAAAAGAGGCTCCTCAAACGGCCACATCCCAGGTGTACCTACGTTGTCCCTGCACACAGAGATGACCTGCCATGCCTGGAGAACTGACTGGTAAAAAGCCAAGGTGCGCATCCCTATGACGTCCCGCCGATGTAGGAGGAACAGATGTTTGTCATGCCCAAGATCACCCTCCCTCCTCAGCAGGACATGTGCTGTATCCTGCCAGCTCAATCCCGAGGTATACAACAGTCTCTGAGCAGCCTGCAACCTGAAGGTCGACACCCGAGCAGAAATGTCCACCAGCCCCTGTCCTCCTTCATGAAGTGGCATGTACAACACATGAGCTCTGATCCAGTGATGGCCTGACCAGAAAAAGTCCACCAGTAACCGCTGCAACTGCTCAATAAGGCCCCATGGTGGAGGGAGGACAGTCTGTGCCACAGCACTGAAGAGGCCATGTTATTAGCGACCAGAACCCGCCCCATATAGGAAATCTGGGGCAGCAACCATTGCCATTTGGACAGTCTGGCACACACCTTTTCCACCAAGCCCTCCCAATTCCTCAGACGAGACCCATCCGTCCCCTGAAACACACCCAGAACTTTCAAACCCTCCACTCCCCACCGCAGACCATATGGCAGACAGGGAACAGCCCCTTCCTGCCACCTCCCCATCAGGACAGCCTCTTCTCCCAGTTCACTCTTGCAGAGGTTCCCGTCTCTTAGAGCCGTAAACTATCTAATAACCCATCAACATCTGCCTGATTCATGACAAAAACTGTGATGTCATCTGCATAAGCAGACAGCACCAGGGGAGAAGACAGTCAAAAACCCGGCAAATCAAGGCCAGACAGCCTGGCTCTAAGGCGACACAAGAGTGGCTCAATGGCTAAAGAGTACAGCTGACCTGAGATGGGAAAGCCCTGTCTTATACCCAGCGTTACGTGTACCATGCAGCTCAAACCTCCCCCAACCTTAACCAAACAAGAGGCCCCATTATACGATACCCCAACAAATGAAATAAAACCCTCACCAAAGCCAAATGCCCTCAAAGTTGAAAACAAAAATCCGTGATGAACCCGATCAAATGCCTTTCCCTGATCAATCAATCAATCAATCAATCAATCAATCAATCAATCAATTTTTTTTATATAGCGCCAAATCACAACAAACAGTTGCCCCAAGGCGCTTTATATTGTAAGGCAAGGCCATACAATAATTATGTAAAATCCCAACGGTCAAAACGACCCCCTGTGAGCAAGCACTTGGCTACAGTGGGAAGGAAAAACTCCCTTTTAACAGGAAGAAACCTCCAGCAGAACCAGGCTCAGGGAGGGGCAGTCTTCTGCTGGGACTGGTTGGGGCTGAGGGAGAGAACCAGGAAAAAGACATGCTGTGGAGGGGAGCAGAGATCGATCACTAATGATTAAATGCAGAGTGGTGCATACAGAGCAAAAAGAGAAAGAAACAGTGCATCATGGGAACCCCCCAGCAGTCTATGTCTATAGCAGCATAACTAAGGGATGGTTCAGGGTCACCTGATCCAGCCCTAACTATAAGCTTTAGCAAAAAGGAAAGTTTTAAGCCTAATCTTAAAAGTAGAGAGGGTGTCTGTCTCCCTGATCTGAATTGGGAGCTGGTTCCACAGGAGAGGAGCCTGAAAGCTGAAGGCTCTGCCTCCCATTCTACTCTTACAAACCCTAGGAACTACAAGTAAGCCTGCAGTCTGAGAGCGAAGCGCTCTATTGGGGTGATATGGTACTACGAGGTCCCTAAGATAAGATGGGACCTGATTATTCAAAACCTTATAAGTAAGAAGAAGAATTTTAAATTCTATTCTAGAATTAACAGGAAGCCAATGAAGAGAGGCCAATATGGGTGAGATATGCTCTCTCCTTCTAGTCCCCGTCAGTACTCTAGCTGCAGCATTTTGAATTAACTGAAGGCTTTTTAGGGAACTTTTAGGACAACCTGATAATAATGAATTACAATAGTCCAGCCTAGAGGAAATAAATGCATGAATTAGTTTTTCAGCATCACTCTGAGACAAGACCTTTCTGATTTTAGAGATATTGCGTAAATGCAAAAAAGCAGTCCTACATATTTGTTTAATATGCGCTTTGAATGACATATCCTGATCAAAAATGACTCCAAGATTTCTCACAGTATTACTAGAAGTCAGGGTAATGCCATCCAGAGTAAGGATCTGGTTAGACACCATGTTTCTAAGATTTGTGGGGCCAAGTACAATAACTTCAGTTTTATGTGAGTTTAAAAGCAGGAAATTAGAGGTCATCCATATCTTTATGTCTGTAAGACAATCCTGCAGTTTAGCTAATTGGTGTGTGTCCTCTGGCTTCATGGATAGATAAAGCTGGGTATCATCTGCGTAACAATGAAAATTTAAGCAATACCGTCTAATAATACTGCCTAAGGGAAGCATGTATAAAGTGAATAAAATTGGTCCTAGCACAGAACCTTGTGGAACTCCATAATTAACTTTAGTCTGTGAAGAAGATTCCCCATTTACATGAACAAATTGTAATCTATTAGACAAATATGATTCAAACCACCGCAGCGCAGTGCCTTTAATACCTATGGCATGCTCTAATCTCTGTAATTAAATTTTATGGTCAACAGTATCAAAAGCAGCACTGAGGTCTAACAGAACAAGCACAGAGATGAGTCCACTGTCCGAGGTCATAAGAAGATCATTTGTAACCTTCACTAATGCTGTTTCTGTACTATGATGAATTCTAAAACCTGACTGAAACTCTTCAAATAGACCATTCCTCTGCAGATGATCAGTTAGCTGTTTTACAACTACCCTTTCAAGAATTTTTGAGAGAAAAGGAAGGTTGGAGATTGGCCTATAATTAGCTAAGATAGCTGGGTCAAGTGATGGCTTTTTAAGTAATGGTTTAATTACTGCCACCTTAAAAGCCTGTGGTACATAGCCAACTAATAAAGATAGATTGATCATATTTAAGATCGAAGCATTAAATAATGGTAGGGCTTCCTTGAGCAGCCTGGTAGGAATGGGGTCTAATAAACATGTTGATGGTTTGGATGAAGTAACTAATGAAAATAACTCAGACAGAACAATCGGAGAGAAAGAGTCTAACCAAATACCGGCATCACTGAAAGCAGCCAAAGATAACGATACATCTTTGGGATGGTTATGAGTAATTTTTTCTCTAATAGTTAAAATTTTGTTAGCAAAGAAAGTCATGAAGTCATTACTAGTTAAAGTTAATGGAATACTCAGCTCAATAGAGCTCTGACTCTTTGTCAGCCTGGCTACAGTGCTGAAAAGAAACCTGGGGTTGTTCTTATTTTCTTCAATTAGTGATGAGTAGAAAGATGTCCTAGCTTTACGGAGGGCTTTTTTTTATAGAGCAACAGACTCTTTTTCCAGGCTAAGTGAAGATCTTCTAAATTAGTGAGACGCCATTTCCTCTCCAACTTACGGGTTATCTGCTTTAAGCAACGAGTTTGTGAGTTATACCACGGAGTCAGGCACTTCTGATTTAAAGCTCTCTTTTTTAGAGGAGCTACAGCATCCAAAGTTGTCTTCAATGAGGATGTAAAACTATTGACGAGATACTCTATCTCACTTACAGAGTTTAGGTAGCTACTCTGCACTGTGTTGGTATATGGCATTAGAGAACATAAAGAAGGAATCATATCCTTAAACCTAGTTTAACACATTTTGTCCCAATGCATGAAACAAAGTTTTTTTTTATTAATAAGTAATATTATTGGGTGGAATAAACCTTTAAAAGCTTAACTTCTTAAACAGAGTTTTTTCTATTAATAAGTAATATTTCTGGGTGGAATAAACCTTTAAAAGCTTAACTTTTTTTAAATTTTTTAGGTACATTTAACTTTTACAATTATACGCAGGACCTGAAGTACTACTTTTTGTGCAATACTATGTGCTTGTGAAAGTGCAGCCTTATAGGCTCAAGAGATGTACTAACTGATTTAGTTAAATTGTAAGTATATTTGGAGTGAAATCAAATTTGAAAATAGCAAGTCACGCTCTTGAGTCACAGGTAGGTGGTGCAGTCTCTAAAGAAATGCTCTGAATCAACGTCAGTAGAAGAAGCAGTGTGCAGCCTGAAAGTGAAATTGCAGCCGTAAACGTGTAGCCTCCGGCTCTGCAGACACATACAATTGCTTAAGGCCCAAACAGAGGGTCACCCCTTTGAGTCTGGTCTGCTTGAGGTTTCTTCCTCAATACATCAGAGGGAGTTTTTCCTTACCACTGTCGTCTGTGTGCTTGCTCTGGGGGTTGGTAATGTGTATATATGTATGTTTGTATGTATATATGGGGTGGGCGTTTATAAGCTTTGCTTCTGCTCACCCCCTTTTTGGTCACACATGTCACTGTGGAATTGTCTTGTGTATCAGTTTTTGTTATTGTCAAGTTTGTTGCCAAAATAAATAAGTTCAAGTTCAAGTTAAGTCTGGCCTTGAAAGTCTCCACAGAATCTGACTGTTTTATTGATGCAAGGAGATCATTCCACAGAACAGGGCACAATAAGCGAAAGCTCTATGACCCGTAGACTTCTTATTCACCCTAGGGACACAAAGTTGTCCTGCACTCTGAGAACACAAAGTCTGGGCCGGTACGTAAGGTTTAATTAGGCCAGCTACGTAGGGAGGTTCCAGTCCGTGAACAATTTTATAGACTCATAGCAGAATCTTAAAATCTGATCTCACTGGGACAGGAAGCCAGTGAAGAGATGCCAAAATGGGTGTAATGTGGTTGAACTTTCTCCTTCATGTGAAAAGTCTGGCTGCAGCATTTTGAACCAGTTGGAGAGCCCTAATGCTAGACTGCTGTAAACCAGAAAATAGAACATTGCAGTAGTCCAATATAGAAGAGATAAACTCATGGATCAGGGTCTCAGCATCAGCCATAGAAAAGATTGGAAAAATCTTTATTATATTTTGCAGGTGGAAGAAAGCAGACCTCGTAATATTTCTAATGTGGAGGTCAAAGGACAATGTAGGATCAAAAATTACCCCAAGGTTCCTCACTTTGTCAGTGTGATGTATGACACATGAGTCTAGGCTAAGTATTAACTGGTCAAATTGCCGATGTCTCACTGGACCAAGAACCATCATTTCAGTCTTATCAGAGTTTAAAAGTAGGAAGTTTCTAGACATCCAACTTCTCACTGATGCAAGGCAATCTTCTAAGGATTTTATGTGAATGAGATTACCAGCAGTTATCGGCATGTAATAACGGAGTATCATCAGCATAGCAGTGAAAGGTAATCCCAAACGAAGCAATATGTGCCCAAGGGGTGCTATATAAAGGGAGAAAAGCAGGGAGCCTAAGACGGACCCCTGTGGAACCTCAAATTTCATGTCACTAAGGTTAGAGGTAGTGTTACTGTACAAAACACAGTGAGAACGACTGGTCAAGTATGACGTCAACCACGCAAGCGCACTCCCAGTAATCCTAAAATGATTTTCCAGCCTATCAAGGAGGACATGATGATCCACTGTATCAAATGCAGCACTGAGATCTAACAGCAACAGAACCGTAGTGGTGTCTGAATCCACTGCAAGCAGAAGATCATTCACCACTTTAGTGAGAGCCGTTTCTGTGGAATGATATTTTCTAAAAGCAGACTGCAGTGGCTCAAAGAGATTATTCTCAGAAAGATAGTCTACGAGCTGCCGTGACAAAACTTTTTTCAGAATTTTAGAGCAAAATGATAGATTTGATATCGGCCGATAGTTTTTCAATACACTAGGGTCAAGATTAGTTTTCTTAAGTAATGGTTTAATCACTGCATATTTGAAACATTTAGGAACAGATCCAGAAGTTAAAGAAAGATTAATAATTTCCAGCACAGTCGACCCAAGAGTGGGCCACAGGTCCTTAAACAGATTTGCTGGTATAGGATCAAATAAACAGGTTGTGCTTTTTGTTGACATTACGAGTTTTGTCAGCATGCCTAGAGAGATACTATCAAATTCTGTAAATCTAGGTAATACCTCAATAATAGCGCCCACCTCAATAGCAGGGTGTAGTGTCTGGGTTAAGGCATGCTGGGATATGTTTAACAATGTCAACTATTTTCTTATCAAAGTAATCCAGGAAATCTTGTGCTGTAAAAGGAGAGCGAACTACAGGTGGTTGTCCATGAATAAGAGTTGCCACCGTGTCGAACAAGAACTTTGAGTTATGCTTGTTTTTGTTAATCAAATCAGAGTAATAGGTCCACTTTGTAGCCAGTAATGCATGCTTATAGTCTAAGATAGCAACACGCCATGCAAGGTGGAATACTTGTAATTTTGAACTACGCCATTTCCATTTGAAACCTCTAGCCTTATGCTTGAGTTCACGCAGGTAATCACTGAACCAAGGTGACTGTGTTTTGGGGGAGTGCAGTTTTAACACAGGTGGCGCAATCATGTTGAGTGGAGTTTTGAGCACTGAATTTAAACTAACCACAAGACTGTCGACTGTTTGGGTATTTACCAAATGTGAAGCTAAGACATCAGGCAGTCTAGCTTCAAGTTCAGTCTTAGTTGAGGAATTGATACATCGCCGTAGTGATATATAAAGTTGTTGTTCCTCTAAACATGGCAGCGAAACTGTAAACTTAATAAGTCAGTGATCAGAGACCAATGATGTAAGAGGCATGATGTCAATATTCGTGACAGCAATACCACGTGTGAGAACCAAAATCTGGGGTATTTCTACTAATGTACGTCGAGTCCCAAATGCATTGCTGTAATCCTAATGCATCCACAATTTCCATAAATGATTTGCAGAGGGGATCAGAAGGCTTATTTATATTAATGTTGAAGTCACCAATAATCAGAATGTTATATGCAGTAGTCAACAAGTTAGAGATGAACTCACCAAATTAATCTAAGAATTCAGAGTATGGGCCACAGGGACTATATAGAGTGACAAAGTAATATGGATGATTTTTTAATTCTTTTGATTTTGGAAATACGTAGCATCATAGGCAGAGGGGAGAATCAGATGTTCAAATAAATTATATTTGTGACCCCCAACAGCTAATAAGCTAAACCTAGATTTTATAAATCTTTATTCATCTCACGAGAGATGTGTACGCCAGTGGGCAGGCCTCATTTAATGGGAGGATAGCGTTAGGTTTAAGCAAGGTTTCACATAACAATTTCAATTTATATAGCGCCAAATCACAACAGAGTTGCCTCAAAGCTTCACACAGGTAAAGTCTAACCTTACCAACCCCCAGAGCAACAGTGGTAAGGAAAAACTCCCTCTGAGGAAGAAACCTCAAGCAGACCAGACTCAAAGGGATGACCTTCTGCTTGGGCCATGCTACAAACATAAATTACAGAACGATTCACAGACAAATATACAAGAAATGCTATTGGAACACAGGACAGGAGGATCGGCAACATGAATATAACTCCCATCTCTGGATGGAGCTGCACCTTAAACAGAGAAAAAAAAGAATCAGGCTGTTGTTGTTGTGTGGTACTGCTGGCCCACCACCAGAGGGCGCCCTGCCTCCATCTACACTTCATCATTCCACTCCATAAAAACCGGACGTCATCTCCACCTCGTTGCCAAGATACCATCTACCTGTGAAGGTAATATTCTCAGCCTTAACTGTGTCTTAGTCTGAACTCTTTTTGCAGCCGCTTTCCTGTGGTGTTCCCTATCTGAGAGATTGGCGTTTGGTGTGATCAGCGATGGCTTCGCTTCACACCCCAACCAGATAAGTGGTTAGACAGGAGCTGCACGAGTGTGTGTTAGAGGTGGAGGTGGAATTCCCACCATTGTTGTTACTGGGTGTGCACGCACCCACATATGACTGTTTTTGCTCCTCGCCAGCAGTACCAGATCCGACACTCGGAGACGGTGGCCACCTGGGGACTCGGAACTTGGTGGCTCCTGTATTCTCCAGGTTCGGTGGTGGAGGAAATAGTGTGGTTCCGGTTCTTCTCAGGACAGACGTCTTCTAGCCACGAGCCTGCCCACACGTCACCTTTGTGGGTTGACTGTTTGCTCAAATTCTGTAATCCGGTGTGTTTTTGTTGTGCTCTTTCACAACAGTAAAGTGTTCATATTCGACTCTTTCATTGTCCGATCATTTGCGCCCCCTGTTGTGGGTCCATGTCACTACACTTTCCCAACACAGGCATCAGAAAGACAAAAAATACTGTATAATTTGCCAGCATTAAACAACAAGAAAAACAGAGAAATACTAAGGTGATCGCCAGCCACTAGCCCTAAACTTCACTAAAAGACCCAGAATTTAGGTAAAGTTGAGGCCGCAGCCCACTCCAATTGCTAATAAATGAATTAAAAGAGTAAAAGGCATAAAGCAAAACTGTACCAGTATGCTAGCCATATGAAAGGGAAAATAAGTGTTGTATGGCTGGGGGGCCTGGCTGCCTTTTTGTTTCTGTCTTTTGTTTTTCCTTCCAGGTGGTTTGCATTTGGAACTGAGTGGCTGTGTTGCTGAGTTTATCAGGACCTCACCCTGATCACCTGAGGCTGATCACCTGCGGCTCATCAGGACTCACAGCTGTGGTGCATCTGCATGGATTGGAACATGGTGGCATTTAAGACTGGAGTGCACAGTGTGTATTTGCCAGAGACTCGACCTTGTGACCAGACGGGTGAGATCGTCGTCTCGGAAGCCATCTCATCATCAGTGGATGCAGAGAACGTCCAGGCTTGATGCACGGTCTGTGAAAGAGGAGGGGGTGAGGTCTCACGCTCGTCAGCACACTTCCTGAGGTACGTTAGATTTTGTGACTAACATTTATACAGTCAGTAAATGTGGTGTCCCTCACACCTTTTTATATTGAGCTGTATGTTAGTCATGTATCGACTTCCACTGCAGTGGAGTTTTGTGAACTGGATGTTCCATGCCTGCAGGTTGGGAAGTTGATTAGTAATCAAGCCAGGAAGTGTTTGCTGTTTGTACACCTTTAAGTGTTCTCTCTGTGTGTAGAGTGTGGACTCACATAATGGTTCCTACTTTCACAGACTCGGTTTGTTGCGGCCACCTGGGGGGTGTCGGCGGGGTCCTTGAGTCCGAACAGCTTCTGGCTCCGGACCGTTAGCGCTGCTGGGAGCGCACCACGTCAGACCGCACTTTCTTTTGTATTTTTATGTATCACTGTTATGTATTAAATTCAGTTAGCCTTTGTACCGTGCTCTGCTTATTTCATACTGGGTCCTTCAAACGCTGGTCGGTTCTCCGAGCTGCGTCCGACACATAACAATAAGTGCATCTTAAGTCTGGACTTGAAAATCTCCACAGAATCTGACTGTTTTATTGATGCAGGGAGATCATTCTACAGAACAGGGGCACGATAAGAGAACGCTCTGTGACCCGCAGACTTCTTATTCACCTTGGGGACACAAAGTAGTCCTGCACCCTGGGGAACGTAAAGCCCGGGCCGGTATGTACGCTTTATTTAGGTCAGCTAGGTAGGGAGGTGCCAGGCCATGAATAATTTTATAGGTTAGTAGCAGAACCTTAAAATCTGATCTCACTGGGACAGGAAGCCAGTGAAGAGACGCCAAAATGAGTGTAATGTGGTCGAACTTTCTGCTTCGTGTCAAAAGTCTGGCTGCAGCATTCTGAACCAATTGGAGACCCCTAATGCTAGACTGCGGTAAACCAGAAAATAGAACACTGCAGTAGTCCAATCTAGAAGAGATAACCCAATTCATAACCCAATCATATCTAAGTGATCATCAATAATTAGATCATTAATCAACAATGATTTTGAGGATCGTGATCTTATGTTAACGAGACGCAGACTAAGGACCTCAGTGGGGTTGACAGTTGAACTGTTGGGGTTTAGGGGTGGTTCCAGAGTAGCATGTATAAGATGCCTAGAAGTAGGTTTAGGTTCTGAGACATTCCACGCACGTTGTAGGTAGCAGACACGAAATCTTTGATATTGTAACCGAGGCTTTGGCCAGTCTCATAAGAACCATAAAATAATAAAAGAGGAGGCTGGAGGTCTCATGAAGTTGTTTTTTTCCTCGCTTCACTCTCTTCTCTTTTTTTTTCAGTCAAATCAAAAAACACCACACTGCCTACCACCCTTCCACTCAGCGCTTTCAAAATAAAAGCCAAAGACATGAGTTGTGGTGACAGCTTATCACAGGAACTTAAAACCACTATATGAGGTAAGTCTGGAGAAATAGGTTACATACCTCCCCTCCACCAAAAAGAAACGTCCTCGTTTCAAAGCAGCAACAGCTGAAGTGCAAAACAACAACAAAACACAGGTACAAGCAATGTACCAACGAGGCAGATGGACCAGGCCGGTTCCTCCATCCTCAACAGGTACTCTCACGCACCCCAGATAATACAAACACACCATAATATTCACACACACTACATACCCATGGAACAATGCAATACCACTGTAATAGAACACATGAATCAACCTTTGACAGACGTTCAGCAGCAGGACCCTTATTGTGGTCATCTATTTATATGTGATGAAGTCACTGAAATAAACGGGTGGTCTTACAGACCTCCCAGAACGAGAAACAGTCAACTGTGGCTCCCTGTTGCCAGCAACCGGAACAGTCCCTGTGTCACCAGTGACCCATGGCCCCTCAGCCACCCCGTCCCCTTCCAGCGACCCCTCGACCAGCAGCGAGGGAGCATGAAGAGGAAAGGCTGGACAGCCACCAGAAAAACCAGCAGGTGTCGGTAGGGTGTACGGTATCAGTCTGTCATAATGGACAACCTGCCCCAGTCCATTAAGGTCCAAAGGACCGCCAATCCGGTAAGTGAGTCCAGGCTCCCAACACAGACAGGATCCTTTAGAGTCCCTTCCAGTGGGGAGCAAGTTTCATACGGTCCTCCGTCGGGTCACGCAACCACACCAGATCACCTTCTGTATATGGCTGGTGACAGACCCCTCCGTCATAATACAGCTTCTGCTTCTCGTGAGCCTCAGTGCTCCCATGCCTGGCACCAGCAAAAGCAGTCTTCAGCCCCTCTGCCAAAGAAGCCACAAGCTCAGCATGAGAAAGAGGTAAGTCCGAACGCATCAACTGAGATGGCACCAACACATCCACAGGAACACGAGCTTCCCGTCCGTGAGTTTGATAATATGGAGTGTAGCTGCTGCAGGCATGAACAGATGTGTTACAGGCAAAGGCTACCTGTTTCAGATAATCGTCCCACTCTCCACCGCAGGAGAGCAATGATTTGGCCAGCTGGTCAATAAGGGTGTGATTAAAGCGTTCCACCATTCCATCAGACTTGGGATTGTAAGGCACTGTGCGCGTTTTCTTAATTCCCAGTAGCTGACACAGTCTCTGAACAAGCTCAGCTTCAAACTGCTGGCCTTGATCACTGTGAACCACCTCAGGAATGCCATGCACCAGCACATAGTCTGTAAATAAACACTGAGCTACTGACTGGGCTGTCTGGTTAGGGAGGGCATACAGGTTCACAAACGTGGTAAAGTAATCTTCCACAACCAACACATATCTGTTTCCCTTAGAAGTCACTGGCAGTTCAAGAATGTCAGTTGCCACTCTCTGGAATGGCCGAGTTGCTTGGACACCTCCCATCGGCGCACGATGCTTAGGGACCGGAGTCTTGCGCATTTGACATGGGATGCACTGCTCACACCACTGTTGAATTTCTTTGAACATGAAAGGCCAATAACAAGTTTTTCTCCCCACACTCGCTCTACCGAGAAATGCCCGGATGTCAAGCCCCCATGCAGCTGTTGCAGCACATCAGGAACAAATGCCAAGGGCATGACCAACTGACACAGAGTATCTCCATTGAGGGCAGAGCTTATCAGCCTGCAGAGTAGTCCATCAACAACAGAGAGGCAAGGATATTCAGTCCATAATTTTCGAAGCCACCGGGAACTACCTCTCATCTGCCTCTTTGGTGGCCGAGTACCTCTCAAATCAGTCCAGTCCAATATCTGATTAATATCCGGATCAGCATGCTGTAGTTCCCTTCATTTCTGTTCCATCATGTGAAAGTGCCTGCATGAAAGATAAGTCCTGCGCCTCACTGTTCATTTCCACACACTGCTCCCCAGTGGTGGAATCAAGGGTCTGGGAATCCACAATGGGTGGTAGAGACAGCGGAGAGTCTGTTAGGGGAACACTTGGCCCCCTATCCGAGTCAATGGCATTCACTCGTGGGGTTGCCTCATGTATGGTGACATTTACCACACCGGACCCAGGGTCTTGTGGATGCCGTGAGAATACATCAGCATTCGTGTGACGTTGCCCGTCCTGATGTTGTATGATCCAGTTGTAAGGGTCCAGTTCCAATATCCATCTTGCTCTGCATCCCGTTGGATCCCTTGTCAATTGACATGCTGCGCAGGCCCAACAGAGGCTTGTGATCAGTTATGATGGTAAAGGCGGCTGCCCCAATGTAATGTCTAAATTGGGGTATGGCCCACACAATAGCCCACAGTTCTCTGTCAAATGTCGACCAACGCCTTTCTGCCGAAGTGACTGATTGGCTAGCGTATACCACCACCTGCTCTAGTCCATCCCTGTCCTGAGCCAACACAGCCCCAATTGCATCCATGGATGCGTCTGTGTACACCTTAAAGGGAATGTTAAAGTCAGGCATGGTGACAATGGGGGCGGCTGAGAGCACCCCTTTCAGATACTCAAAGGCTGCATTACATTTAGGGGTCCAGTTGAAAGGAGTGTTTTTGCAGGTGAGGCGGTACAGAGGAGCGGCACGCCGAGCAAAGTCCTTAACAAAACGTCTGTAGTAAGAGCAAAGGCCCACAAATGCTCTCACTTCGGTTGGGTTCTGTGGTGTGGGCCAGGTTTTGACTTTGTCTGTGTTTCGGGGGTCGGGCTGCAAGCCATGGCGAGAGACAACATGCCCCAGGAAAACCACATGGTCTCGAGCCAGGTGGCATTTTTTGGGGTTCAGTCTGAGGCCGGCCACCTCAATCCTGGAGAAAACTTCGCGCAGACTGGAGAGATGGTCCTCAAAGGTGGGTCTGTATATCAGAACATCATCGAGGTATACCATACACACCTGCCACGGAAACCCTCTGAGCACCAACTCCATCATGCGCTGGAATGTTGCAGGTGAGTTAGTGAGGCCCATTGGCATCGACCGCCACTGATAGAGCCCCCGACCAGTCGTGAAGGCAGTTTTCTCCCTGTCTTCCTCAGCAACCTCAACCTGCCAGTAGCCATTAGAGAAATCCAATGTGCTGAACCACAGGGAGCCAGCCAGTGCATCCAAGGTCTCGTCCACCCTGGGGAGAGGATGAGAGTCTTTTACTGTGATACTGTTCAGACGACGATAATCGATGCAGAACCTCCACTCACCATTCTTCTTCTTTACAAGGACAACAGGCGAGGCCCATGGGCTGCAGCTTTCCTCAATTACTCCATCAGCCAACAGGGTGGCCACCTGCCTGTCGATGTCCTCTCACTTTTCAGGTGAGGTACGGTAGGCACGCTGTCATGTAGAAGCATGATCACCCATTTTTATATAATGTTGGATGAGGGTGCATTTGCCAGTTCCTCCTTTTGATGAGCTGAATATCTCCTGATGCTCTGTCAGCAGTGCAGACAGCTGTGCCTTCTGTTGCGGACTCGCTGGAGAGTCCTCCACTGACACCACAGACACCTCCTTGGATGAAATGGTGGCGACAATCTCAGTTGAAACCTGCAGTGGTGACACTATTTCGGACTCATTTACACAGAAAAACTCCCCAAGGTGCATGCCTTCACTCAGTATAATGTCCGTATTTGTGGGGTTCAACACTCAAGATGTTGTAATCCCATCTTTAACAGATGTCACTGTGCAAGCTATAACACATTCAGTGGTGCTTTTGGGATTAGGTGATAAGTACCCCATAAAGTCAGGGAGCGGGTCAACAGGCCCAGGTGGGGACACTCTCACAGGCACCAGCATTTCACTGAAGGAGGGCACTGTCATGACAGTAACGATGGAGACATTACAACACTCAGGAATCAAGTCTTTGCCACTCAAAAATGGAAGTATGGTGCCCCATAGGTGCAGGTTTCCACGAGTATAATCCAGGAGGGCGTGATTTGCGGTAAGAAAGTCCATGCCCAGCAGTACTGTTTGTGTGGACCTCCTAAGGACATGGAAAACATGCTGCCGGGAGGTCTTCCCCAGACGCAGTGTGGCTGTTATGGTGCCCACAGTGTCAAGCATCTGTCCATTCACTGCTCGTGCAGCAATGAAGTCCACCATTAGGGGTCGCTTGTGCAGGGTTGGAACAGACATGCGAAAACTGTCACCGATAAATGACTCGGTTGCTCCTGAATCAACCAGTATGTTAATTTCAGTCCCTTCAATGCTTCCCCTCACGTATGAGGTCAGCTGCTCTGTTTTCTCTGGTGATGTTGCGCTACTTGTGGAGGGAATAAACATTCTTCCCCCCAGAGGGCCCATAGGCTCTGTAGCTGGTGTTTGGGCCTCAGCTACATCTCTTTTCCCGACTGGTTTGCGGGGTCTTCCCTCTTGGGAGAGAGAAACCGCACCCCTCTCTGTCTCTGTGTGTCATCACGAGTGGGACTCCTGGCCGATCTGGGGCCCCACCAATTTGGGGAATTGGTCTGATCATTGTAGGGGGCCCGGTAGTCCTGTTCCTCCCTGGGACCTCCTAATGCTCCCCGCTCATGCCAGCCACCATCAGGTGAACGTCCTCTGTGTTCACCCCAGGAGCGGGACTGACAGCCCTGCTCCCCACACTGTACACTGACACTGACCTCTGTGTACTGGGTGAGGGGCTTTCTGTTCACCTCTCCATTGGCTGACTCTCAGATGATGGTTCTCCTCTGCCATTCGTCTCATTTCCATCCTCATTTCCCTCATATCTGCAGTAAGTCTGTCCATAGTTCTGTACAACCCATCTCTCTCGGATATGGAATGCACCATGGCCATTGCACCGCATTGAATTTCTCCTCTTTCTGAACTATATCACCGTAGCCTGGGAATGCTTCTTGAACAAGTTTGCTTATTTCTGCTGCATATACTTCAAGATTCTCCCCAGGAGCATGGAGGCGAGCAGAGAGATTGGCTCTAAAACAATCTAGGAAATGCGTTTGTCCAAAAGCCTCCTGCAGTTTCTCCTTTACTTTGTCATAATCTGCTTGGATGGCTGTTGGCAAGCTGTCCCACAGAAGAAAAGCTGCTTTTGTCAGACGTGTGGGTAAAATCCTTATCAGTTCGTAGTCAAGGTCACCACCCATGCCTCCAACTAGTGCCTTTACCGCCACTACATATTGTCTGGCCCAGCACGGAAAACTGTGCTTTTCCTCACCGGAGAATGGGGGCGGCAGTTCAATTGTCACGTTACTGGCAAACGGCTTTTCTCCACGTCTGTGATTATAGTTCAGCGGGTCCTCATCATATTTTCCACATGTTGCTCCAATTTTCTCCCACCTGAAGCAAGATGAGTGAAGTTTTGCTGCAATGCACTGCACCTCGGATGTAAAACTCTGCTGGTGCAAGCTAAGGCTAACTGAGAAACTAACTGAATTTTGCAACTTTCTTTTCTGGTCCAAAAGTCCGAAGGTGGGAGCAGAAATCCCACCGTTGCCACCAATGTAACCGAGGCTTTGGCTAGTCTCATAAGAACCATAAAATAATAAAAGAGGAGGCTGGAGGTCTCATGAAGTTGTTTTATTCCTCGCTTCACTCTCTTCTCTTTTTTTGTTCCAGTCAAATAAAAAAAACACCACACTGCCTACCACTCTTCCGCTCAGTGCTTTCAAAATAAAAGCCAAAGACATGAGTTGTGGTGACAGCTTATCACAGGAACTTAAAACCACTATATGAGGTAAGTCTGGAAAAATAGGCTACAATATTGCTGGAACAACCACTGGGCCATCCTCAATTTCAACATCATCCAATGTATAATATGTACAATAATGAGAATTAAGTTTGCAAAGCATATCCCTCTATGATTGTCATGGACACATCTACGGAAACAGGCCACAGTCTCAACTTGTTGAATTTCCCTTCCCTGGCAGATAAACTGCACTATCACCATAGTGGATTTTCTGCACTAATTTCCCCACTAAGATAATGGATTACACACCCACATTTGTCATAAGCCTTGCAGGGTCTCTCATCACCTGCTCCGTGGCCCGCTGTAAATTCCGAAAGTTACCCTCCCTGTAGAGCTCTATCTATGTTCACAGACAAGATGGCGATGCCTTCTTCAGTAGGGTGGAGGCCGTCCAGCATCAACAAGCCATGGCAGCTCCAGAACAAAGGCCAGTTATCAATAACGCTAAAGTCTTGCTGTCTACAAAACTGCGCCAGCCACCTATTTAACAATGTCAGCCTGGTAAATGCCTCATCAGTACCCCGGGAGGGGAGACCAGAGACTATTAATCGATGCCGAAACATTCTGGCAAGGTCACAAGTCCTCTCTATGTCCATTTTTGTGACCTCTGAGTGCTTCATCCTGACATCATTGGTGCCGATTTGAATAACTATGTGACTATATCTCATGTCATATTCCTTAGTCTGTCTTTCCTTTTGCAGCGTCAGCACCCTAAGATGGGATGCAATGTCAGGAGCTCTGGCCCCAGGAATACATTTAACATCAGACGTCGTCTGTAACCTGACTTTGCAGGTGATAGAATCCCCTATCACTAAAGTCCGGCATTTCGGCCTGGAGACAGGAGTGGAAGTCACTCGTGGGCTCAGAGAATTCAAATCAGGCAAATCCAAGGGGAGAACCGATTCACAGTTCGCAGTAGCGAGTGCGATCGGGTTACCGCAACCGGGCACCAAGCCCTAAGGGGCTTCCTCCACCTAGCCACAGTCCGAAAGCCATCCTCCACAGCCGGCATTTCTAGGCTGATGCTAATGGGCATGCTCGCCGGCCCAACACTAACCTCATCTGGAGTGCCCGTAATATCTATCTCCACTGAACTAAGAACCTGTTCTAATTTACAGACACGGCTCTCTAAGAGAGTCACGCTATCTTCCAACATCACGCAGGATTTACGGAGGGTGTAAAGTAGTGTACTTTGTGCACAAGGAAATTCAAGAGTATAGCCAAGCAAGCACGAGCTAACCAATAATGAATAAGCTAACCACTCCTAAGGCTCACACAGGATTCACACAGATGTAAATAAATGAATTCAAATTCAATCAATCAATCAATTTTTTTATATAGCGCCAAATCACAACAAACAGTTGCCCCAAGGCGCTTTATATTGTAAGGCAAGGCCATACAATAATTATGTAAAACCCCAACGGTCAAAACGACCCCCTGTGAGCAAGCACTTGGCTACAGTGGGAAGGAAAAACTCCCTTTTAACAGGAAGAAACCTCCAGCAGAACCAGGCTCAGGGAGGGACAGTCTTCTGCTGGGACTGGTTGGGGCTGAGGGAGAGAACCAGGAAAAAGACATGCTGTGGAGGGGAGCAGAGATCGATCACTAATGATTAAATGCAGAGTGGTGCATACAGAGCAAAAAGAGAAACAGTGCATCATGGGAACCCCCCAGCAGTCTACGTCTATAGCAGCATAACTAAGGGATGGTTCAGGGTCACCTGATCCAGCCCTAACTATAAGCTTTAGCAAAAAGGAAAGTTTTAAGCCTAATCTTAAAAGTAGAGAGGGTGTCTGTCTCCCTGATCTGAATTGGGAGCTGGTTCCACAGGAGAGGAGCCTGAAAGCTGAAGCCTCTGCCTCCCATTCTACTCTTACAAACCCTAGGAACTACAAGTAAGCCTGCAGTCTGAGAGCGAAGCACTCTATTGGGGTGATATGGTACTACGAGGTCCCTAAGATAAGATGGGACCTGATTATTCAAAACCTTATAAGTAAGAAGAAGAATTTTAAATTCTATTCTAGAATTAACAGGAAGCCAATGAAGAGAGGCCAATATGGGTGAGATATGCTCTCTCCTTCTAGTCCCCGTCAGTACTCTAGCTGCAGCATTTTGAATTAACTGAAGGCTTTTTAGGGAACTTTTAGGACAACCTGATAATAATGAATTACAATAGTCCAGCCTAGAGGAAATAAATGCATGAATTAGTTTTTCAGCATCACTCTGAGACAAGACCTTTCTGATTTTAGAGATATTGCGTAAATGCAAAAAAGCAGTCCTACATATTTGTTTAATATGCGCTTTGAATGACATATCCTGATCAAAAATGACTCCAAGATTTCTCACAGTATTACTAGAGGTCAGGGTAATGCCATCCACAGTAAGGATCTGGTTAGACACCATGTTTCTAAGATTTGTGGGGCCAAGTACAATAACTTCAGTTTTATCTGAGTTTAAAAGCAGGAAATTAGAGGTCATCCATGTCTTTATGTCTGTAAGACAATCCTGCAGTTTAGCTAATTGGTGTGTGTCCTCTGTCTTCATGGATAGATAAAGCTGGGTATCATCTGCGTAACAATGAAAATTTAAGCAATACCGTCTAATAATACTGCCTAAGGGAAGCATGTATAAAGTGAATAAAATTGGTCCTAGCACAGAACCTTGTGGAACTCCATAATTAACTTTAGTCTGTGAAGAAGATTCCCCATTTACATGAACAAATTGTAATCTATTAGACAAATATGATTCAAACCACCGCAGCGCAGTGCCTTTAATACCTATGGCAT
This sequence comes from Thalassophryne amazonica, assembly GCF_902500255.1. Lineage (NCBI taxonomy): Eukaryota > Metazoa > Chordata > Actinopteri > Batrachoidiformes > Batrachoididae > Thalassophryne > Thalassophryne amazonica. The sequence goes on from NC_047106.1 coordinate 141,634,329, forward strand.
GCTCTAATCTCTGTAATAAAATTTTATGGTCAACAGTATCAAAAGCAGCACTGAGGTCTAACAGAACAAGCACAGAGATGAGTCCACTGTCCGAGGCCATAAGAAGATCATTTGTAACCTTCACTAATGCTGTTTCTGTACTATGATGAATTCTAAAACCTGACTGAAACTCTTCAAATAGACCATTCCTCTGCAGATGATCAGTTAGCTGTTTTACAACTACCCTTTCAAGAATTTTTGAGAGAAAAGGAAGGTTGGAGATTGGCCTATAATTAGCTAAGATAGCTGGGTCAAGTGATGGCTTTTTAAGTAATGGTTTAATTACTGCCACCTTAAAAGCCTGTGGTACATAGCCAAGTAACAAAGATAGATTGATCATATTTAAGATCGAAGCATTAAATAATGGTAGGGCTTCCTTGAGCAGCCTGGTAGGAATGGGGTCTAATAAACATGTTGATGGTTTGGATGAAGTAACTAATGAAAATAACTCAGACAGAACAATCGGAGAGAAAGAGTCTAACCAAATACAGGCATCACTGAAAGCAGCCAAAGATAACGATACGTCTTTGGGATGGTTATGAGTAATTTTTTCTCTAATAGTTAAAATTTTGTTAGCAAAGAAAGTCATGAAGTCATTACTAGTTAAAGTTAATGGAATACTCAGCTCAATAGAGCTCTGACTCTTTGTCAGCCTGGCTACAGTGCTGAAAAGAAACCTGGGGTTGTTCTTATTTTCTTCAATTAGTGATGAGTAGAAAGATGTCCTAGCTTTACGGAGGGCTTTTTTATAGAGCAACAGACTCTTTTTCCAGGCTAAGTGAAGATCTTCTAAATTAGTGAGACGCCATTTCCTCTCCAACTTACGGGTTATCTGCTTTAAGCTACGAGTTTGTGAGTTATACCACGGAGTCAGGCACTTCTGATTTAAAGCTCTCTTTTTTAGAGGAGCTACAGCATCCAAAGTTGTCTTCAATGAGGATGTAAAACTATTGATGAGATACTCTATCTCACTTACAGAGTTTAGGTAGCTACTCTGCACTGTGTTGGTATATGGCATTAGAGAACATAAAGAAGGAATCATATCCTTAAACCTAGTTACAGCGCTTTCTGAAAGACTTCTAGTGTAATGAAACTTATTCCCCACTGCTGGGTAGTCCATCAGAGTAAATGTAAATGTTATTAAGAAATGATCAGACAAAAGGGAGTTTTCAGGGAATACTGTTAAGTCTTCTATTTCCATACCATAAGTCAGAACAAGATCTAAGATATGATTAAAGTGGTGGGTGGACTCATTTACTTTTTGAGCAAAGCCAACAGAGTCTAATAATAGATTAAATGCAGTGTTGAGGCTGTCATTCTCAGCATCTGTGTGGATGTTAAAATCGCCCACTATAATTATCTTATCTGAGCTAAGCACTAAGTCAGACAAAAGGTCTGAAAATTCACAGAGAAACTCACAGTAACGACCAGGTGGACGATAGATAATAACAAATAAAACTGTTTTTTGGGACTTCCAATTTGGATGGACAAGACTAAGAGTCAAGCTTTCAAATGAATTAAAGCTCTGTCTGGGTTTTTGATTAATTAATAAGCTGGAATGGAAGATTGCTCTACAGGGATGGGGTAATGAGGGGATGGCAGGGGGAGAGAAGCTGCAGAGAGGTGTGTAAGACTACACACCTCAATTTTAGACTAAATTCACAGCAGTGACACTGAAAAAGTAGCAGAAGTGTTAGGAACAGTAAAAAAAAAAAAACTGCTACGAGTAAACCACTCCCAAGATTAACACAAGAGTAAGGTACAAAGCTAAAATTCACAACAGTTACACTAAAAAACTAACAGAAGTATTAAAGGGGGGGGGGGGGGGGGCGTTCGAACTAGCTAACACAAACTAACTGCTTGTGAAAATGTTGGCCACTCCTAAGATTTACACAGGAGTAAAGTAATGACCTAATATTCACAGCAGTTATACTGAAAAACTAACGGAAGTATTACTCTTGAAAGCTCACCTCACGATCCCCCTCCACACACTCAGCCTCTCTCAGTTCTAACTGACAGTAGAACTTGATAAGATCGCACGACACATAACTTGTTTTGAGCCAAGTCCTGATGGCTCCCGGGACACTATTGATTACTTGAAAAACATCAAATACTCTCTCAGAAGATTTCCTCAAGCAACCAGTGACCACTTTATCTATCTTGTCAGAAGAACTTCTAGCCATGAGGTTATCAGGTTCATTGAACGCCAACCTGAAGTGGTAAGACAAGACACTGAAAAGCTTTGTATGGCACTGGAGGAGGAATACTCCGACCACATAGCTCAGACAGGCTTAGCAGCTGCCCTGAAAGCCAAACAGGGGAGAAAAGAATCTCCTCGAGAGTATTACAACTGTCTGCTGCATGCGTACTTTGGTACAGGCAATGAGCCAGGCATGGAGGAAGACCTCAGCTTCAAAACCTTGTTTGTTGAAAACCTTCATCCTGCCACCAGCTTTCACATTGGAAGCCTTGGAGACCCCAAGGAAGCCGACATTCCATATTTGCGTGATCTTGCTTTGAAAGGTTTCACAAAGCAACAGAAAAGAGAATCTAAAGCCACTATATGAGGTCTGTTAGAAAACTATCCGACCTTTTTATTTTTTTAAAAACTATATGGATTCTTTCATTACAAAATCTCCTGTAACAGTGAAATGTGCCGCAAACGTACTGATGTACACATCTTCTGCAATTTCTCTGGTAGTCAGACGATGTCCCGGATCAACACAGCCTTCACTTTGGAAATGTATTGTGGGCAGTCTAAGGCACACCTGTGTACTAATCATGGTGTCTAATCAGCATCTTGATATGGCACACCTGTGAGGTGGGATGGATTATCTCAGCAAAGGAGAAGTGCTCACTATCACAGATTTAGACTGGTTTGTGAACAATGTTTGAGGGAAATGGTGATATTGTGTATGTGGAAAAAGGGTTAGATCTTTGAGTTCATCTCATACAAAATGGGAGCAAAACCAAAAGTGTTGCGTTTATATTTTTGTTGAGTGTATATATATATATATAAACTGTAGTGTTTCTTTATATTTTAAGAAATATTTTTTATTTGTCCCAATCAGGAACATTTCTGTGCAGACAACCTAAATACAGATGCACTTCAAAAACTCCACTGATGAGCTGAACACCATGAAGTCCAGTCGAAAGAAAACATCTATGCTCCAGACCTTCATCTGGTCCCGAGAATTCAGCATAACATCACCTGCTTCTAAATAAAAGGCTCTTTCAACAGCAACTATTTTATTTTTTTTAAAGCTGTTTCATTTTATATTTTAACAATAAATAAACGGATCATTAAAAATGTCCACAAAGTCCAAAGACATTTGCACTGGTAGAAGCTCCCCACTTATTGTGCTCAAATTCATATTTTAGAAATGACTCTGTGCTGATAACATTAAAGGCAATTACATATTTTGACAAAATTACAAGTTGAAATGACTATAAAAAATTCATCATGAGGTTTATGTCACAGAAATCCTACTTTACAATCACCTTGCAGTCATTGTTAAATTATTTCCTGTTGCATTTATAATAAACATTTGTATTTATTTACAGTGTCAGTTTTTCTGGTTGAAATGAGATATAAATAATCTAAAAATGACTTAAAAAAATTAAAAAATGCAAAAAAATGCACAAATTTCCATGTTATTTTATTTGTCTAAAAATAAATGTCCGAGGTTCCTTATGTTAAACAAGAAATTATCTAATCTGAAATAACAGGTGGATTTAATTTACAGATGAAAGGTTTCTAAAGAACCATTTACTGATTTATTTAGCTATTTTAAGTACAAGTGTTCTAAACTTTTTTTAACAGTAATCAGAAATTTTGAGGTAACAAACAACAACAACAAAAAAATAACATTCCCAAGGATTTTTCTTCAGAAACCTGCTCTATAAATGAGCAGTCCTGTCACACGTTTCTGTTTTGTATAGATCAGTGGTTTCTGCACCGATCTGTTTTGTACAGATCAGTGGTTTCTGCCACTTGTCTTCCGTGTTTTGGCCCGATGTGTCTTTCCTATTGGACAGGGCGAAGCTACATCACAGCTCAGATCGTCGAAAGTTGGATTGGGTTGCACTTTGACCGCGTCAGCCTGCCGACAAGCGGCAATGTGCACTCCCTTCAGAAGTGTCGCATTAGAAAAAAAAGCAAAGCATCTCATTGAAAATAATCCTTTTTAGACCGATTCCTGATGCCTCTGACGCTTCCGACGCGTTCAGTGTGAAAGGCCCATTACTTGGGACCTGAAAGATCCAAATACAATTTAATAGTTTCAAAACTATACTTTAAAAATAATTTAATGGAAGATGAAAGACCTCTACAGTGATAGCCCTGTATGCATTCATACAGTGGCTCACTGTCACAATGCTGCACCTCTCATTAGGCAACATAAATCAATCAGTTGTTGCAAAGCTGATCCAGAGGCACCTAAACAGTTCTAAGTGACCCTGATACTGTTACAGTGTACAATGAATATCCATGACTGGAATTTAAATTCTCTTATGATATTTTCTCAGCTTATTACTGTCTGACATATACCCTCTTCTTACCTTTTGGACCATCCAGGCCATTTTGTCCTTGAAGTCCAGTAGATCCAGGTTTACCAGAAATGCCAGGGTCTCCTGTGGTACCCACTGGAGGTTGAGAATGAGGAAGTAGTGGAAAAACTCTGCCCTGCTCTCCCTTCAGGCCTGATACTCCAGTAGGCCCTTTTGGTCCAGGAGCTCCGACTGAACCCTTATCACCTGAAAGACCATGAAGACCTGGGAGTCCCATCAGTCGTGGACAACCCAAATCTCCTAACAATACAAAGACACAGTTTTAATAGCTGACTGCGTCTGTAAGATGTTCTAGAATCTGACCTTTGATCCCTGGTAGTCCACTTATGCCTGGTAGTCCCGTGGTCCCTAAGGACCCAACTTCACCCTTCTCTCCCCAGTTTCCCACTGCCCCATTGTCCCCCTCATCTCCAGGAACTGGATAATTTACTCCATGATTTCCAATGTCCCCAGAAGACCCTAAAAACATCAAACACCGGACAGATGTCAACCAAAGTGACAGACATATCAGACAGTATTGTAGAGCTGATTCAAAAACATTCAAAAAAGAAAAGACCCACAAACAGACCTGGCTCTCCATCTGTTCCAAGGTAACCAGCATGTCCTTGTGGTCCCTGTATAAAATCTGTACAGTCACGTCCAGGCTCACCTGGAGATCCAGTTTCACCAGGTGGACCTACAACATAGGTCGAAGGACAGCGCAGTCAGTACTTAGATTAGTGGCTCTTGACATGACACTGTGCAGAAACCAACCTGTCAGTCCAAACTGGCCTATGTGTCCTTGAGATCCAGTATGGGAGGTAGCCTTTGGCCCTGGAAACCCTGGTGGACCCTTATCTCCTGGAAGACCTGGAGCACCTGGAGGACCTGGCTCACCTAGACCTGATAAACAGATGAACATTTGGAACATAAAGTTTACTGTTATTACAATGAAACCAGACAGAATTATTCCAAAATGAGTCAAAATGTTGGAAATGATCTTTTAGACAAAAAACAGTGTTAAAAGTCCATCACTGTTTTGTCAAGTCATGTATGCCCTGCCTCCAAACGTCTTCATTTGCAGACATACATCATGTATCATAAAAGGTTATACATTGATTTGAAGAGCTATTAATTCACCTCGTGGTTTCTCTTTCCCTTGGAAGACCAGCAGCACTTGTAGGACCTGGCTCATCTAGACCTGGATTGGCCTGCCTTCAATTCATGAGTTCAACTCATGAATGGCTGAGGTTGCACAGGAAAGTAGTCCACTAGCTCTGGCATAATCTCTTCCTTATTCCTGGGCTGAATGCCTGGACTATGCTAATGCAATGCTCAATAATACTGAACAAATTCTCACTCTAAACAGAATGCATGGGTTGATGGGGATTCTGGGAGCGTGGTTAGCAGTACTGGGGGCAGAGCTCTACTCTTGGGTTCCCAGGGGCTGACTCATCCAGGAAAATAATAACAATAATAATAATAAGAATAATAAGAATAAGAATAATGTTGTTTGCTTTGTGGATGTGCCCACTTGCTCATGGTCGCCACAGCTGATCCAGCATAGATTCACACTGGGAGCTGGCACAGGTTTTACAGTGGATGTCCTTCTTAACGCAACTCCAGTTTTTACGTAGAGAAGCACACACAGCCTCTGGTTTTCTGAAGAGGACTCCCATCTAGGTACTCACCAGGACAAACTCTGCTTAGCTTCTGAGATGTGATGGGGTCAGGCTGACACAGAACAGACTGGACTAATATCATTATTAATGATGTTAATAATGATATTAATTATGATATCATTACTAATGAGTAAATGATGAAAATAATTACATGATGTACAACTGTCCCCTGTTGGTGTACGTGCATGGAAAGGAAAGATCACTACAAGCAATGACACTGCCTGATAGAGAACATTCCAAGCTTGAAGCAGATGTGCAATTCACCCAGCTGTAAATGGGGACCAGCCATGGCTGGAGAAGGAACCTGTGCTGAACTGGCATCCCACCCAGGAGTCATAAACCCTCAATCACTTAATGCTACAGAACTTGTGTATGTGTCTTCAGAGATCAGGACAGAGTCTAACACCATTTCTACTCTTGTCATTACTTTGTATGAGTTCAACCTTCCACAGTTTTTAAATACGTAAACAAAGTTGAGTTCAGTTTGAGAACAGTTTTAGGCGTAGCTCTTATCGAGGGGTTTGAGGTTGATGTTTGTTGTATTTTGCACCTCTGGTTCCCATGTCCCCCTTTACTCCTTTCAGTCCATCCAGTCCATGAAGTCCCAGTGGCCCTGGAGGACCTGCAACACAGTCGGAGCTATTCAACATCATGTGAACACAACAAGCAATAAGGAATTAGAAGTGTTCTCATGACAGTGCATACATCTGCCACCAACTAACAAAGTACATCTGCAAAGAAAGAAGGTTTTTTGTGGATCTGCCTGAGCTAATAATGGAATCTCTTACAGCACTGACCCAAACTGATCGGTTTTTACAGTATTCTACCTAAAAGGCCAACAACCAGCTGCAGGTGAAAACGTTTGTGGAAACAAACTATTTCAGTGAGGGCAGTGCTTTCAGGCTCGACTTTGGTCACTCTCTGCAGCACGTGCAGCTTGTTTTGCACCAAGTAATAATTTGTTGCAGCAGAACAGCCACTCAGAGGCTTCATAAGACTCAATGACAAAGATTTTTAAAGAAAAGAGGCACACCACATTCTACAGCAAATAAAAAAAACTAATACATGTATCCACACCACAAACTGCCGTTCTTCATGCTTCACCTTCCTCACTTTTCCTTTGCACAGCAGCTTGTTCCTGCTATCTTTGAAGTTCTCCATCTTTCTAGCTTGAGTTTTCTCTTACCAGGAAGACTGACTTAATCCTGAGTCCAAAGCCCACAGGAATCTTGCTGCACCTTCCTAACAATGTGTAAGTGCTGTCGAGCTGATGTCAAACCTTGGACATATTTCTCATGGTTGTTCGTTTCACCTTCATGTAAGCCAGTCTGGTTCGTGTTGTCTCGGTTCTGCTGGACTCTTCTGCTTCAGAACTGTGTCATGGTTCTCATGTTGAAGTGAAATGTCAGTTAACTGCAATATATCTCGTCATGGCTATCCCTCAGCGGTGAGGAAGATTGTCTTTTGATTGATTTCCAGATGGGACTGTGGACCTGGAGATGACTGAACAGGCCCAGCCTGGACATGCACCATTTCTAACACACGTGCATGGTTGCTACAGGGAGATTCTGCTGGTCAGGATCCTGCTGTCTCTACTTCCTCTTTCTCCTCTGTGTTGTTCATTTGCATTTTGTAGGAGACTTCTACTCCTGTGTGGATCATTGCTTGCCAGCCGGTTCAGTCTCTTGCTTGTTCTTACCAGGTCTTCCGGTCGATGGAGCAGCTCTTGAGGTTGTGCTTCAGGAGGTCTGTGTAGTGTTTCTTCTGCCCTGCTCTGGACCATTTTCCTTCACTTAGGTGGGAGCAGATGATCTGCTTGGCAAGTCAGCTGGTTCTTGATGATGACACCTGCTATGCTGTGGAGCTTCGCTTCAGCTGTGATGCTGATGTTGATGTTGGGAGACTCCCCACCTGATGTGGAGAATACTATGGCAACATTGGTACAATCACGCAAGGGTCTTCAGGTGGCAGTCATAGGTGATCCAGGTCTCAGAATTCATACAGCAGTGTTAGCATGACAGTAGACAAGGATTTTCATCTCATGTCAAAGGTCTCTGTTGTTGAAAACATGGGTGCAAACCTGGGTGAAGGTAGTTCCCCACTAATTGTACTCACTTGAGTCTGTGATTGATCTCATCATCGGTGTTTGATGGCACATGACTGTCTAGGTATGGAAAATGGCTCATGTACTCCAGAACCTATCAGTGCAGTTTCACAGCAGGAAGTGTTGGCTTGACCATGTTGGGGGTGATGTTGACACAGGATCTGTGTCTTCTTCAGGTTGATGTGAAGGCCAAGCTTGGTGTAGGCTTCATTGAAGTTTTCAAGGATTTTCTGAAGACCTTCTTCCATAAAGGATAATTCTGTGCCTTTGTGGGCATCTAGAAGTCCAGGAGTGAAATGGCAGTGATTTGTTTATTTATTTATTTGGCTCTCAGTCGGCTCAGGTTGAAGAACTTTCTATCTGTTCAGTACTCAATGCCAATTAATGGTAGCACCTTGTCCATGATCAGGTGGGGGATTGCTGCCATGAAGATGAGGGCAATAATGCAACCCTGCTTTATTCCTGGTTTAACATTGAAGGTTTCAGTTTTTGTGTTATTTACCAAAACCATTTAGCAGAATGGAGAAGTCTCGATATTGATGATGAATTTCTCCCGACAGTCCATTTTGCTCAGGATATTTCACAGAGGTTGGTGCGACCCCATGCAAAAGCCATTCAGTATCATTGAACACCTTTGTCAAGTCATTGAAGGTGAGGTACAATGGTTAGTGTTGCTCTTGACATTTTTTTTATTGCAAGTGGCAGACAGTGAAGATCATGCCTGTTGTCCCTTGTGAAGGTCAAAAGCCACTCTGGGTTTCAGGAAGGATCTTTTCTGCTTGTGGTCTGAGACATTTGTTGGCAATCCATGCAAGAAATGATACTAAAAAGAAACATTTTGTGCGGTTTATCCCAGAGTACTTCACTGAAACGTTTACCAAAGTCACTGTTTTGAAACCATTTAAATTTCCTAAACTCTGGCACAACATAACATTTATGTTCCTGACCAAAACTATATGATTTATTTAGTAAAAACAAAAGTCCAAATGCACACAGACAAAACTTACCTTTATTACCAAAGTAATGCTTGAACTGTTTATATTAATTTACAACTCGTTTCCCAAGTAACTCTGAAAACAAACCGACGATGACAGACAGAGCCACAGCGGCACTCCAATGTTCCTCACTGCTTTATTTTGATCTTCACCTTTGTAGCGCTTCAGTTTTCATTCTTGTTGAAGATCAACAGTAACACAACTGACAATAAGAAAAACAAAATCTTCGCAGCCCGTCAATCATGATTCTGTAACAAAAATGTAAAAAAAAAATGTTGTGTTCTCTGGATGATTTTGGGTAATACATTGTGGTTGTTGCATGTTCCTTGCATATGTCTAAACCACATCTTTGGCACATGAAGCTTGTTTTTATTTGCTGATGCACACAGTTGGCACCACTTTCTTTTGCCTCCACCTGCTCTGGTTGGTGTGGATGTTGCTGCTGATGTGTGCGTGTCTGTCACCAATGCAGCAGAGGATGGTGTACGTGAAAGGTGTCAGCACACTTGAATAAGGGGTTCCACCATACTTTTGACAAGCTCTTCAAGGACCAATCTCCTCTTGTAGTTTTGCCCTCCTTTCCACCTGAATTGTTCTCCTTCCAAACCACAAAAGCATTATAGACTGACTCATTGATGATGAAGAAAAACACCACCACGGGCCAACGTGCCATCATTCTTTTGACCAGGCACTGAAGTTGCAGGAGGAGGAACTTGTCAGATGGTGGGAGAGTAGATAGAACAGTGTCCAGCTTGGCACTGAAGATTTCTTTATCTTCATGGTCAGCGTCAAGCGTTCACTCGCAAGTTGGAGACAAAGTGTCACCTGTCATTCATTGTTATCCACTGGGAGCTCAGTTTTGGTGGGAGAGGTTTCTGTATGGCAAAACATGACACTGTGGATTCATTGTTTCATTCCTACACAGGAATACCTTTCCAGAAGAACAGAAGAACACATAGCCCCTTTTGCCCCTTCCGTAGTTAACCTTCTCATGATTTCCTTGTTTCATGATGTTGTGATCATGTTTCTGGAGTTTGCATGAGATAAGAGCTGTTTGCCAAGAATTTGGGCCAACCAGGCCTGAATTCTTGTTGTCAAGGTTCATTTGTTCCATGTGCCATCCTTTCATCCTTTGTGTTTTTGTTTTTCTACCGCAGAGCTGGTGACCTTTTGAATGTGGTAATCCAGAGCAGTTAAGGTGGAGCATATTATGCTAAGGGAAAGTTTTCAAGTCCCCTTCCTGTTCAGGGTGAGCAGAGCAGATCCTAAATTGGGCTGCTCAGTCGTAGATACAGCTACTGAAAAACCCTCTTACTTCTTCGGTGGGTCTAACGACTGAATCAATTATCTGCTGCTTTTGTGTTAGGTCAAAACTAAGGTTTTCCACATTCACAATCGTACCCTGTCTCTCTTTGTCTTTTCTCTCATAAGACTTGTGGGTGGGGAGCACAGTGTTGAGAATCTACACGCCAACAAACACACAGCCCTTGACAAGTCCTTAGTCTGCTCTGATGGCTGGCATACTCCAGGTGATTGGGGTCTGATGACCTGCTTCAACCTGCATCTGCATTAAAAGCCATTTGTTTACAAGCCATTGTCATCGACGGCGGATCAGGCGCCATCGATGACTTCTTGTTTTGCCAGATCCCTGTTGCCCAGGTCCTGTTGGGGCTTCATGGTTACCTAGGAGTCTATGGGGCACATAAGATCCCCACCATATTTCAGCCCAACAGGCAATCCCCTTAATTTATTCATTACTTAGATGTCATGACACAGGCAAAGGGTTGGATTTGATACCCTTAATATATGTACATATGAGCACACAAGCTTGGTCATTAGTTGAATTGGAATATCCCAACACCTAGACTGTTCTGCACTTCAAACCTGATCATCACTGCGGGCTAAAGGTTCCCACAGTCACATTAGGTCATGACAGTCAGACAGATTATGGCCAAACCTTGGAGTCCCTGGCAGCCCTGCTGCCCTGGAAAGCCAGGTGCACCCACATTACCAGGAGGACCTGGAGGACCCACCTGTCCTCTGAGGCCTGATGGTCCCACCACACCCAGGAGAGAAGGGGAAAAAACTGATTCAGAGATTATTCTGGCAATGAAAATATAATTGTGGTTGCATTCATGATTCAACAGTGTTTGTTGCCATTCCACATAAGGCATACATGAATAACTGATGCTTGTCTGGGGATGGTGGTGCAGTAAGATGTAAAGAAAAGAGTAGAACAATAATAAAAAATATGCATACATAGCTGAATGAAAACAAGTGTCACACTGAGTTCAGCAATTATTGTACGTGCTAAAAATACAATTTCAAGTCAACTTCAAGAGACATTTGGACCCATCTCAGATTCTTCAGTTCTGTAAATATTTTATCAACTAATTAATTTTTGTTTGGGTAACTCACCTTTATTTTTCAGAAAATAAAAACTAACTTGAAAGTCAGCAAAATAGCAATTCAGGATTTGACATTATGAGGCATCATTACTTGGATAGTTGTCAGCTAGGGATGCTCCAAAACAGAGAAATGAAGCTCCTTCTCACACAGCTTTTAATATCACTGCAGTTCAGATGACATGCAACTCTGTCATTCATTCCCTTTCTATATCTGCTGACTCCAAATTAGGGTCACAGGAGGACTGGAGCCTATCCCAGTAGTTTTAGGGCATGAGGAAGGGTATTTCAGTTCAATTAATTCATTTATATAGCACCAAATCACAACAAAGTTGCCTCAAGGCGCTTCACACAAGTAAGGTCTAACCATACCAACCCAAAGAACAAGCACGATTTGAGGAAGAAACCGCAAGCAGACCAGACTCAAAGAGGTGACCCTCTGCTTGGGCCATGATACAGACACAATTTATAAAACAATTTACAATATGAATTTACAGGACATTTTGGGAGTCCATGCTAGTGTACAGGATGGGAGGCCAGTACAAGAAGAAACCCACTCCCATCTCAGGATGGAGATGCACCTCAAACAGAGAGAAAAAACAGAATCAGGTGGCAGAAAGACAACAAACACAGCATAATTTGTCAGCATTAAGTAACAAGAAAAACAGAAGAAATACTAAGGTGATCGCCGGCCACTAGCCCTAAGCTTCACTGAAAGACTGTTTACTCCGTTTACTAATAAAATGAATTTAAAAGGGTAGAAAGCACAGTAACATACTATGGCAGTATGCTCACCATACAAAAGGGAAAATAAGTGTGTCTTAAGTCTGGACTTGAAAGTCTCTACAGAATCTGTTTTATTGATGCAGAGAGATCATTCCATAGAACAGGGGCACGAAAAGAAAAAGCTCTGTGACCCGCAGACTTTTTATTCACCCTAGGACACAAAGTAGTCCTGCACCCTGAGCGTGCAGAGCCTGGGCCGGTACATAGGGTTTAATTAGGTCAGCTAAGTAGGGAGATGCCAGTCCTTGCACAATTTTATAGGTTTTTAACAGAAATGTAAAATCTGATTTCACAGGGAACAGAAAAGAAAAGAAAAGAAACAAATGCATGAATCAGGTTCTCAGCATCAGCCATAGACAGGATGAGATTAATCTTTGCTATATTTCCCAGGTGGAAGAAAGTAGTCCTCATAGCATCTCTTTCCCTTGCAAGGGAAATCCAGTAATCCCAAATTCAAATTTCAAATTTATTAATTTATATAGCGCCAATTCACGACAAAATCGTCTCAAGGCGCTTCACAACATAAAAAACAATTAAAAATTTAAAACACAATAAAAACAACCATAAAAGAAAAACAGCAGTAAAGAATACAAGATTAAAAACACATCATAACACTAATGATAAAACAGGGAAAATAAATGAGTCTTTAAATGTGTCTCCACAGTGTCTGACTGCCGAATGTGTGCCGGCAGATCGTTCCACAGAGCTGGGGCACGATAGGAAAAAGCTCTGTGACCGGTAGACTTTTTATTCACCCTGGGAACACACAGAAGTCCTGCACCCTGAGAACGCAGGACCCGAGCTGGTACATAGGGGCTTAACAAGTCAGCCAGATACGGAGGTGCAAGTCCATGAACAATTTTATAAACTAAAATCAGTACTTTAAAATCCGATCTTGCAGAAACAGGAAGCCAGTGCAGGGACGCCAAGATTGGCGTAATGTGGTCAAACTTTCTGCTCCGTGTCAAAAGTCTGGCAGCAGCATTCTGAACCAATTGAAAACCCCTGATCCTGGACTGCGGTAAGCCAGAGAATAGAGCATTACAATAGTCCAATCTAGAAGACACAAACGCATGAATCGAAGTCTCAGCATCAGCCATAGACAGAATAGGACGAATCCTCGCTATATTTCGCAAATGGAAGAAGGCAGTCCTTGTAATGTCTCTAATGTGGAGATCAAAGGACAATGCAGGATCAAAAATGACTCCAAGGTTCCTTACTTTATCCATATGATGTATAACCCACGGACCTAAGCTAAATGCTAGCTGATCAAATTGATGCCGATATCTCGCTGGACCAAAAACCATAACTTCAGTCTTATCAGAATTTAAAAGTAGGAAGTTACTAGACATCCAACTTCTTACTGATGCAAGACAATCTTCCAAGGATTTTATGTGAGTAAGATTACCAGCAGTTATTGGCATATACAATTGAGTGTCATCAGCATAGCAATGAAAGGGAATCCCAAAACGCCGCAATATATTCCCAAGGGGTGCTACATAAAGAGAAAAAAGCAAGGGGCCCAAAACGGATCCCTGAGGAACCCCAAACTTCATGTCTCTACGATCGGAGGAGGTTCCATTACACAATACACAGTAGGAACGACTGGACAGGTACGACGTCAACCATGCAAGAGCAGTTCCAGTAATCCCAAAGTGATTCTCCAGCCTACTGAGTAGAATATGGTAATCCATAGTATCAAATGCAGCACTAAGATCCAGCAGCACCAGGACCGTAGTGATATCCGAGTCCATTGCTCACAAAAGGTCATTCACTACTTTAGTAAGTGCTGTCTCTGTGGAGTGAAATTTTCTAAAAGCAGACTGCAGTGGCTCAAAAAGATTATTCTCAGTGAGGTAGTCCATGAGCTGTCGCGAGACCGCTTTTTCCAGGATTTTAGAACAAAATGACAGATTTGATATCGGTCTATAATTCTTCAATACACTAGCGTCGAGATTAGATTTTTTAAGTAATGGTTTGATCACTGCAGACTTAAAACACTTAGGAACAGATCCAGAAGTTAATGAGAGATTTATAATTTCCAGCACAGTTGGTCCAAGAATGGGCCACAGGTCCTTTAAACAGTTTTGTTGGTATAGGATCAATTAAACAGGTTGTGCTTTTAGTAGACGTCCCGAGCTTTGTCAGTGCGCCTAGCGAGATACCATCAAAATCTGTAAATCTGGATACCACCTCAGTGGGCGCATCCACCTCCACAGCAGTATGCAGTGGTTGGGCCAAAGCCTGCTGAGATATACTCAACCTAATATCCTCAATTTTCTTCTCGAAGTAATCCAAGAAGTCCTGTGCTGAGAAAGGAGAATGAATAACAGGTGGCTGTCCATGAATAAGAAATGCTACAGTTTCAAACAAAAACTTGGAATTATGCTTATTTTTATTAATCAAATCAGAATAATAGGCACGCTTTGTAGCCAGAAGTGCCTGCTTATAATCCAAGACAGCATCTCGCCATGCAAGATGGAACACCTCTAACTTAGAACTACGCCATTTCCGTTCAAAACCTCGAGCCTTCTGCCTAAGGTCACGCAGGTAACCATTAAACCAAGGTGAGTATGCCTTGGGAAGGCGTGTCCTTAAGAGAGGAGGCGCAACCTTGTCCAGTGTGGCCTTGAGCACTGAGTTCAAGCCATCCGCAAGACTATCCACTGATTGAATATTCTCTAACCCCGAGGCCAAAACTTCAGGCAGTCTGGCTTCGAGTTCTATCATAATTGAAGGAGTAATGCGTCGCCGCAAAGAAAGACAAGGCTTTCGATCCACTAGGCGCGGCAACATAAATGCACGCCTAACAAATGAGTGGTCAGAGATCACCGAGGCAAGAGGCAAAATGTCAATGTTTGTGACAGCAAGGCCACGTGTGAGTACCAGATCAAGGGTATTTCCACTAGTATGCGTTGAATCCTGAATGCATTGCTGGAATCCCAGCGCATCCACAAGTTCCATAAATGACTTGCAAAGGGGATCAGAGGGCTTATTTATGTGAATATTAAAATCACCAATAATCAAAATGTTGTCCACACTATCTGACAGGCTAGAGATGAATGCACAAAATTCATCTAAAAATTCAGAATATGGGCCAGGAGGCCTATAAACAGTGACAACATGGCATGACTGATTTCCATACTTCTGACCCTGACAATATGTAGCATCATGGGCAGAGCGGAGAGTCAGATGCTCAAATGAATTATATTTATGCCCCCCGACAGTCAAGAAGGTAAACTTGGATTTATAGATAAAAGCAACACCCCCGCCTTGCTTCGCACAACGAGACATGTGACTGAATGTGTACCCTGGTGGGCAGGCCTCATTCAGAGAAAGAACAGCTGTGGGTTTGAGCCAGGTTTCACATAACCCAATCATGTCCAAATGATGATCCATAATTAGATCGTTAATCAACAGGGATTTTGAGGACAAAGATCTGATGTTAATAAGACCCAAACTGAAGACTTCTGTCGGTTTGACAGACTGACATCTTTGAATAGGCCTGAGTATCTTAAAATCCACTCCACGTTTTCCATCCAGCGTCCGGAGAGTGTCAGGAACCGCTGTCGTCACATCAGGACTACAATTCCCAGAAGCTGCAGCGCTCTGATGACGTGGGCGCCGAGCGCCGATGCGCTCAGCTGACCAGATGACCGGCACAGACGACCCAGTTCGATGGAACACAAACTTTCTCCGGGAGCCTCTGTGGACACAGCGACGTTGGCGGAACAAGCCAAGCTCTCTGATAGTGAGAATGTCCCGAGGGACATTATTGTTGTTCAAGCTTCGTAGCTCAGCTGCAGAGTAGCTTAGCATCACGCCAGCCGAGGAAGTGAAATGCGGCGTCGTACAGTGCAAAGCAGGCAATAAACAGTCAAAGATAACTAAAAATGCACACTGAAGGACCAAAAACCACATTAAGTACATATCCAAAATAAAAATTACACCCAAGCCACTAAAAACCGAATTACACACGAGAAAACTGGAGAAAGTCAGACGCGCGGCGAACACACAATGCCAGCCTGCATACCAGAGACACGCCTATGAACAATTCATAAATTGTTCATAGGCGTGAACAATTTATCCCAAATGAATGAATCCCAAATCATTTTGGGATTTTCCAGCCTGGACACCACCTTCTACAGAATTTTAGATCAAAATGATAAATTTGATATCAGCCTATAGTTTTTCAATACAGTTCTTCTTTGTCTTTCGGCTGTTCCCGTTAGGGGTCGCCACAGCAGATCAATCGTTTCCATCTCACCCTGTCCTCTGTATCTTCCTCTGTCACACCAATCACCTGCATGTCCTCTCTCAGCACATCCATGAACCTGATCTTTGGTCTCCCTCTTCTCCTCCTGCCTGGTGGCTCCATCCTCAGCATCCTTCTCCCTATATACCCTGGGTCCCTCCTCTGCACAAGTCCAAACCATCTCAATCTCGCCTCGCTGACTTTGTCTCCAAACCGTCCCACCTGAGCTGTCCCTCTGATATGTTCATTCCTAGTATTATCCATTCTTGTCACTCCCAAAGAGAATCTCAACATCTTCAGCTCTGCCACCTCCAGCTCTGCCTCCTGTCTTTTTGTTAGTGCCACTGTCTCTAAACCATACAACATAGCTGGTCTCACTACTGTTTTGTAAACTTTCCCCTTCACTCTTGCTGATATTCTTCGGTCACAAATCACTCCTGCCACCTTTCTCCACCCACTCCACCCTGCCTGCACTCTCTTCTTCACCTCTCTACCACACTCTCCATACTTTGAACAGTTGACCCCAAATATTTAAACTCATCTACTTTCACCACTTCTACTCCTTGTAACTGCACTATTCCACTGGGCTCCCTCTCATTCACACACATGTACTCAGTCTTGCTTCTACTGACTTTCATTCCCCTTCTCTCCAAAGCATATTTCCACTTCTCCAGACTAGACTCAACTTGCTCTCTACTCTCACTACAGATCACAATGTCATCTGCAAACATCATAGTCCATGGGGACTCCTGTCTGATCTCATCTGTCAACCTGTCCATCACCACTGCAAACAAGAAAGGACTCAGAGCTGATCCTTGGTGTAATCCCACCTCCACCTTGAATGAGTCTGTCATTCCGACTGCGCATCTCACCGCTGTCACACTATTCTTGTACATGTCCTGTACTACCCTAAGATACTTCTCTGCCACTCCAGACTTCCTCATACAATGCCACAACTCTTCTCTTGGCACCCTATCATAAGCTTTTTCTAAGTCCACAAACACACAATGTAACTCTTTCTGTCCTTCTCTGTACTTTTCCAACAGTATTCTCAGAGCAAACATTGCATCTGCAGTGCTCTTTCTCAGCATGAAACCATATTGCTGCTCACAGATCTTCACCTGTTTTCTAAGCCTAGCTTCTACTACTCTTTCTCATAACTTCATGCTGTGGCTGATCAGCTTTATGCCTCTGTAGTTACTGCAGCTCTGCACATCACCCTTGTTCTTGAAAACAGGAACCAGCACACTTCGTCTCCACTCCTCAGGCATCCTCTCACTTTCCAAGATTTTATTAAACAATCTGGTTAGAAACTCTACTGACATCTCTCCTAGACATTTCCATGCCTCCATTGGAATGTCATCTGGACCAACTGCCTTTCCACTCTTCATCCTCTTCATAGCAGCCCTGACTTCTTCCTTGCTAATCTCTTTTACTTCCTGATTTACTCTCACCACATCATCCAGCCTTTTCTCTTGCTCATTTTCTTTATTCATCAACTCTTCAAAATATTCCCTCCACCTTCTCAGCACACACTCCTCACTTGTCAGCACATTACCATGTGTATCTTTTACCACCCTAACCTGCTGCACATCCTTTCCAGCTCTGTCCCTTTGTCTGGCCAATAGGTACAAGTCCTTTTCTCCTTCCTTACTATTCAACTTCTTGTACAGCTTGCAATATGCCTTTTCCTTTGCTTTTGCCACTTCTCTTCTCGCCTTACGCCGCATCTCCTTGTACTCCTGTCTACTTTCTTCATCTCTCCAACTATCCCAAAACTTTTTCACCAACCTCTTTCTCCTTATGCTTTCCTGGACCTCTTCATTCCACCACCAAGTCTCCTTGTCTTCCTTCCACTGTCCAGATGTCATACCCAGTACTGCCCTAGCTGTCTCCCTCACCACATCTGCAGTACTCTTCCAATTGTCCAAAATTGCTTCCCCTCCAACTAGTGCTTCTCTCACCTGCTCGCTAAATTTCACACAACAGTCTTCCTCCTTCAGCTTCCACCATCTGATCCTTTGTTGAGCTCTCACTCTCTTCTTCTTTACCTCTAAAGTCATCCTACAAACAACCATCCTATGCTGTCTAGTGACACTCTCTCCTGCTACCACCTTACAGTCTGTGATTTCTTTTAGCTTGCATCTCCTATAAAGAATGTAGTCCACCTGTGTGAACCTTCCTCCACTCTTATATGTTACCCTGTGCTCCTCCCTTTTCTTAAAGTAGGTATTCACCACAGCCATTTCCATCCTTTTTGCAAAATCAACTACCATCTGTCCTTCCCCATTCCTATCCTTGATACCATATCTACCCATTACTTCCTCATCACCTCTGTTCCCTTCACCAACATGCCCATTGAAGTCTGCTCCTATCACCACTCTTTCATGCTTGGGTACACTCTCCACCACCTCATCTAACACACTCCAGAAATCGTCTTTCTCCTTCATCTCACAACCTACCTGTGGGGCACCCTGTTGGGCAATAGCACCTGTGGCGGACGTTGTTAACCCGGGCCGCGACCGATCCGGTATGGGAATTCGATTCTGAGTCTGCATAGTTGGGTTGGCTTGTTTTACACCGGATGCCCTTCCTGACGCAACCCTCCTCATTTATCCGGGCTTGGGACCGGCACTCAGAATGTACTGGCTGCACACCCCATGTGGCTGAGTTTATAAAGTGTCAAACAGTTCTTCATTATAGTTTACTGTGTGTTTTGAATAAATATGTGTGAAAAATTATTTTCCGCTTTACTTTTTCCTTTCTTCTGATTGTAAACCTTTATTACACTTATAAAACACAACTATGGCATATATATTAAACTACAGGCTGTCCAGAAAAAAGAGACATAACACCTGATTATGCAGGGAGAGCTGTTAACAGCAATAATAAAACATTTATGCCAGGCGAGTGAACTGTCCAAAAAAAAAAAAATGCCCTCACACCCCAGAGTGTTAACACCACAATCGCTTCTTGTAGCATCAAAGGTGACTACAGACCCAAACGAGTCAACACTTATGTCTTTGAGCACCCTGCCCCCTCCTGGAAGCTCCTGTTTCCTACATAACTTCCAGCAGTGAAGCTCAACTCCCTATTCAATATCAGTGTTGGTGTGAGGCGGAGGTCTTGGAAAATAAAGCAGTGCTGACTTATGGTTTGGTTTATAAATAAAATGTATAGTGATAGAATAACTCCATTAACGTCAATTCTATCATTTGTACAAAGTTAAAATATAACATATCTTTTAATATTGAATGTTGCACTAATTCTGAAGTTTTGTAACAAACAGACACCAAAGGGATTATGGGTAAGATGCGCCTCCGCTAACGCTGATTGGTTGACTCATTCTATGTAAACCAACACATTAATGTGAGGTGTGTGTGGTGGTGTTACATATAAATGTGCTTTTGTAAAATATGCCATTGTTTTATTTGTAAAAAAACAAAGGCATTTAAAAAAGAGCCTAGTTGCAATTAGATAACTGTCTAATATAACCAGTGTCAAAATAAACAGAACACATCTACTGGTACTGCAACGTGTAGTATACATGGAGTAATGAGCTGCGTTTAACCTGTCACGACTGCCTCCTGATCAGCAGTTGTATGGTTGGATGAAAATCAAACCTGTTTGATATTCTAGTTGGTCGCCGTGCGGGTATCCCGCTGCTGAAGCACTACAACCATCCAACCTCTCGCTCTGTGCCTGTGCAAACACCGGAGAGAGCAAAACAGTGATTATCTGTTTGGGAGAGCAGCTTCTGTTTCTTTTCCCCCTTTCTTCAACTCATGTAAAGTCTTGTTTTTGTTTGTTTTTTTTGTTGTTGTTCTTAAAATATAGATGTCTCCCATCGAGAGTTTTTGTAAAAAAATAAGAAATGTAAATAAAGTTTGAAAAAAGGTTCTGTTTACGTTTTGCTTCTGGAAACAAGAGTCCAACGTGTGGTTTTTGAACGTACAATGTGAGCAGTCGGATTGCATCATGTGCTCTAAACTTTTACACCGTGCAGTTTTGTCGTACAGTTTGAGCTGGAGTAGATTGAAAATATTGTACGTGTCTGCCAAGGTTTAGGGTGAATACTGCCATTAACACTACTGGCCAATAGATGGCAGTTGAGGCCATGAAAAGGCCAAAACAAAGGCCATGAAAAGGCCAAAACAAAATTCCACATAATCCGTGTCTGCTACGTTCAAGTTGCGTGGAATTTACTAAACGCAAACTGAATTTCAGACATCTTATATATATTACTCTGGAACAAAGACGACAGACAGTGTTTGACATAAGCAAGACTCTAAATAGCAAACGGGAATCGATTGCAATGATTCCAATTGAAAATAACTGAGAAGCAGCCTGACCTTCTTCTGGCATTTTTACATAAAACAAACACAATAACAATGTCTATAAACCCAGAGAATATATTCATGAGAGTTTTAGGCACAATATACAAAGAGTTTAATGCTGTTGTCCGTGTGGAGCCTGATCAGAGCATCTCAAATGCATTTCTTCTGTCGTGAATGTACTGAGATTACCCAAAATGCCCCTCAAGACAGCATGTCCACACTAAAACCTTCAAAATTAGTGCATTACTTTAAAACTAAAACATATATCTGATATTTTTACTTTATAAAACTGCTATACTTTATAACTTTATAAAATTGTCCAAAATTAGTTTGGTTAAAATTTTACCCATAAGTTAAAACTGTATGCCTCTGGATAGTCTGGTCACTTTGCAATGTGGTGTGTCAAGATGGCGCTGCTGTGTTTGGTTCACCGTCCTCGTCTGCTAGACTTACTTTTGATTCTGGGTTTTGTTTTGCTTGTCCTACACAATGTATCATCTCTGATTGTGTATGATCGCCTGACAGTGCTGAAAATACGTGATACCTTGAACTGTTTGCCTGGGTGTACTATAAACGGACAATCGAAGTCACCTCCACCACCACTCCTAGCTTCTGTACCTCTCTACCTGAGGCGTCTTGCCTGTGTGTTGCCTCACAGCAAGAAGCGTAGACGTGGAAGGAGGGGGGGATTACACGTCAGGATTAAAACTTACCTGGCTTTCTCTGGAGGGAAATATCTCGACTGCCAAACAGTGATGTCCATGGAGCACGGCTGTCTCGGTCTGTGCAGTTCCAGATGCCACTGGCGATGGCTCCGGATGGTCATTCCCAGCACCGAGTATCCGCCTCCATCTTGCCGGCAAACGAGGACTCAGCGTCACGTCCCATACTGGGTGCTGTAGTTTATCGTCCTCCCAAATACAACAAGGATTTCATCTCTGAAATGTCAGATTTTCTCTCAGAAATAATACCAATTTATGACAGTTTTTTTCATTTATGGGGACTTTAACATTCATGTTTGTTGTCCTTCCAGTCAGCTGACAAATGAGTTTAAAAGCCTTTTGGCCTCTTTAGAGCTGACTCAGTTTGTAAATGCTCCCACACATCAGCGCGGCCATACATTGGACCTAGTTATCTCCTACGGTCTCCCATTGTCTGTCTCTGAAATATGTGACACCTGTATCTCTGATCATTTCCCCATTATATTTAATTTCACTATCTGTCCCCCAGCAACTAAAACACTTGCCCCTGCCTGTGGCCGCCGTACCATCACCTCAAACACAGTTAAAAAATTAATTGCAGCCTTTGTGAACTCCAATATACATGTAAACCTCTGTCTGTAATCCCCGGACGAATTCCTTGCCTCATTCTATTCCACCTGTTCTGGAATCCTGGACACCATTGTGCCTGTCAAATTTAAATCCACCAAACCTACACCAGACCCCTGGTTAAATGACACCACCCGGGCTCTGCGGAGGCGTTGTAGGCAGGCTGAACGCAGGTGGAAAAAAGACAGACTGCATGTATCACTGGAGATGCTTAGGGACTCCTTCTCTGATTACCAACATGCAGTAAAGGAGGCAAAGTGCAAATATCTTTCCAACATAATTTCTACCAGCTGCAACCGTCCCCATGCATTATTCAATACAATTCAATCAGTCGTAAATCCTACAGATAAAAAATTCAATAATGCAACCATGTCAACTTGTGAAGACTTTCTTCAATTTTTCGTTGACAAAGTGGCATCTGTCAGACAAAGTATAAAACCAAACCACCATATCTCTACTTTGCCAAGCTCACCTCCCTCTGTTGTCTCCAGTTCCAGTGTTCTCAAAGAGTTTGTGCCAGTGTCGCTCTCTCAGCTTTCTGAGGTTGTGCAGAAGTTGAGACCTACCACCTGTCCCCTGGACATAATTCCACCAAAGATGCTGAAACAAATTTTTGATACAGTAGGACCAAGGCTTCTTTATTTTTCAACAACTGTTTAAGATCTGGGTCTGTTCCGGCTGTTTTCAAACAGGCTGTGGTCAGACCGCTGCTTAAAAAACCAAACCTTGATCCAGTAGTACTGTCAAACCTCAGACCAGTGTCCCACTTGGCTTTTCTCTCCAAAATTCTAGAGAAGCTTGTTTTTAATCAGTTGCTGTCTTTTCTGGACCAGAATCAGATTTTTGATCAATTTCAGTCAGGATTTCGTACACGCCACAGTACTGAGTCTGCGCTGTTGAGAGTCCAAAATGACATCCTGTTGTCCCTGGACTCAAAGAGACCAATACTGTTGGTAATGCTTAATCTCACTGCAGCATTCGATACAGTGGACCACTCCATCCTCCTGAACCATCTAGCCCAGCAGGTGGGCTTTCAGGGACCCATGCTGCAGTGGTTCAGGTCCTATTTAACAGACAGGCACTTCTCTGTTTTCATCAATGGCCACTCCTCTTCTACAGCCCAACTGTCTTCTGGTGTCCCGCAAGGCTCCATTTTGGGCCCAGTTCTGTTCTCTCTTTACATGCTGCCTCTGGGTTCAATCATCTCCAGCCATAATGTGTCTTTTCATATGTGGGTGATTCTTTAACTACGGGCACTATTGGCCTTGTAAATGTAATTTCCACCAGACCATTGCCTTACAATATAAAGCGCCTTGGGGCAACTGTTTGTTGTGATTTGGCGCTATATATATGTGCTCTGATGTCACTGTTTATCTCCATAGAAACTACCCAAACAATCTTTCATACAAACTGTTTAGGGACATTAAAGTGTTGTGGTGGAAATTACGGCAATAGTGTGGGACATTTTGTTTAAAAAAAAATCACAACAGTTGTATGACACTGAATACCCCAATTATGTTTTGATCATTTTACTGATATTTTATTCAGAGATATTTTAAAACATTAGAAGAAACATTTCATTACCATTCATTTTTATCATTGAAGATCAAAAGTCTGGGTGTGGGACAAGCACAGAACGGCAATATTTGCATATAATGATGCTGAAAAAAGGTGAAAAAGTCATCATAGACTACTAGAACAAATTTCTTAACACACTTTCATTGTAAAGATAACTATAAAAGTGTGAAATTTCCCCTTTTTTCTGTTTTTCATACAATATGATCAAAGGACATAATAAGTGCCCGTAGTCTAAGAATCACCCATGTATGAGATGATCTTCAAATCTATCTACCAGTCTCACCAGATTCTCCAGATGCATCTCAGGCTATCAACACCTGTATGGATGACATCAAGCACTGGCTCACACAGAATTTCCTGAGTCTAAATGAATCCAAAATGGAATTCTGTCTTTTTGGCACCACAAGCCCTCACTTCCTCACCATAACACCGTAATCAGAAACTTGGGAGTTCACTTGGACACTGACCTAAATCTCCATAAACAAATTGACTCTGTTGTTAAGACAAGCTTCTTTCAGCTACGCATTCTCACAAGAGTGAAACCCTTCCTCAGTTGTTGTGACCTGGAGAAAGCAATCCACGCATTCATCAGCTCACGCTTGGACTACTGCAATGCTTTGTACATTGGACTCAGTCAAACATCTTTACACAGATTACAACTGGTACAGAACGCTGCTGCCCGGCTCCTCACAAATTCTCGTAAACATCACCATATCACACCTGTTCTGCGCTCTCTCCACTGGCTGCCAGTGAAATACAGAATACAAATACAAACTTCTCCTGTTCGTTTTCTGCTCCATCCACAGCCTCACACCTGCGTATCTATGTGAGATTCTGACTCTTCACCAGCCCAGCAGATTTCTATGATCTGCACAGCTCTACTTGTTGGAGCAGCCCAGGTCTCGAAGCAAACAGTGGGGTGATCCTGCTTTCGCAGTAGCAGGTCCTAAACTTTGGAACTCGCTGCCCCTCAACTTGCGTGCCATCTCGGATCTGCCTCTTTTTAAAACAAAACTCAAAACATATTTGTTTAGATGTGCTTTTGATATTTAGTCTTGTTTAGACTTGGGAATAAAATGTATCTGTGTTCTTCTTTTTAACTATATTTTAAATAAGATTTTTATATGTACAGAGCTTTGGTCAACTTAGGTTGTTGTAAAGTGCTTAACAAATAAAATTTGATTGATTGATTGACTGGATGACTTGGGTGATATTGCCTGCATATCAGTATGGGGTCAAAAGAAATTAGCTTTTTTTTCTTTTCTGTGACCAGTTCTCCTTTACCTGCAGAGGATAGAGTGGTTTCTTCTAGAACCAGCTCTCCTCTGTTTAGAGGATAGAACTGCACATCTACTACAAAAAAATTTAACAGGTAGGTACTCAACTGATTTTAGATTTTATAAATATTTTTATCGATTCAGCTTTAACACATCTGCAAAAATATGTTAGCGGTCTAAAAATTATCAGACCAAAACTTATCAGAAAATAATTAGTCCGACAATGGTTCCAAAGTTATCTGAAAAGCTAATCTGATAATGAAAACATTATCTTTGATAATTAGCAGATTAGTGGAACTGTGCCCACCACTGATCCTACCTCTGTATTACTTCTGTGCTTTACGGGCTGTTAGTTCCAGCCAATGGATTCTGCTCTCTTTCTGCTGCTTGCAAGATGGACATTTCAAGTTTAGTCCGATTTGCTTAATCCCTTGAAGACTCATCTGCATACTCACCAACCACTCCAGCAATGTGGATACTGATGTGAACAAGTATACGGGTGATTCTTAGACTACGGGCACTTATGTCCTTTGATCATATTGTATGAAAAACAGAAAAAAAAAGGGGAAATCACCTTTTTTCAGCATCATTATATGCAAATATTGCCGTTTTGTGCTTGACTCACACCCAGACTTTTGATCTTCAATGATGAAAATGAATGGTAAAGAAATGTTTTAAAATATCTCTGAATAAAATATCAGTAAAATAATCAAAACATAATTGGGGTATTCTGTTGTGTGGGCCGCCAGAAGAGGAGGTACTGCTGGCCCACCACCAGTGGGCACCCTGCCTGAAGTGCGGGCTTCAGGCACGAGAGGGCGCTGCCGCCACGGACACAGCCGGGGGTGACAGTTGTCACTCATTATCTCTTGACAGCTGTCACCCATCTACACTTCATCATCCCACTCCATAAAGACCGGACGTCATCTCCACCTCGTTGCCGAGATATCGTCTACCTTAGGAGGTAACCTTCTCAGCCTGCATATCCAGATAAGTGAATAGACAGACACTGCACGAGTGTGTGTTAGAGGTGGAGGTGGAATTGTTGTTACTGGGTGTTCACACACCCACATCTGATTGTCTCTGCTCCTCGCCAGCAGTACCAGATCCGACACGCGGAGACAGTGGCCACCTGGGGTGTTCGGGATTTGGCGGCTCCAGTATTCTCCAGGTTCGGTGGCGGAGGAAATCGTGTGGTTCCGGTTCTTCTCAGGACAGACGTCCTCTATCCTCGAGCCTGCCCACACGTCACCTTTGCTAATTGACTATTGTACATATTCTGTAATCTGCTGTGTTTGGTTGTGCTTTTCACAACAGTAAAGTGTTCATATTTGACTCTTTCATTGTCCGTTCATTTACGCCCCCTGTTGTGGGTCCGTGTCACTACACTTTCACAACAGGATATCTCGGCCAGCATCATGGACTCCGAGGGGCGTCACCCAGCCATTGAACGGCCAATGGGAGAGCAGGGTGCACAGGCGTCTGCAGGAGGCGTGATTGGTGAGTTGCAGCACATCCTCACCGCCTTTACGACTCAGTTGGATCAGATGACCGAGCAAAACATCCTCCTGAACCGCAGGGTGGAGGCTCTTGCCACACAGGTGGCAGCGAGCGCTCAGGGCGCTGCTGCAGCTCCTCCTCCTGCCGACCCTGTGCAGGATATGAATGTTCCAGTGGTCGCTCAACAACCCCTCCCACCATCCCCTGAAGCATACATAAGCCCCCCACAGCCGTACGGAGGTTGTGTGGAGACGTGCGCGGACTTTCTCATGCAGTGTTCGCTCGTCTTTGCACAACGTCCCGTCATGTACGCGTCTGATGCTAGTAAAGTAGCTTATGTAATTAATCTGCTTCGAGGAGAGGCACGCGCTTGGGCTACGGCACTTTGGGAGCAAAATTCACGGCTCCTTCATACGTACACTGGGTTTGTGAGGGAGTTCAAAACCGTGTTTGATCACCCTAACAGGGGAGAGACCGCTTCAACTGTGCTGCTGTCAATGAGACAGGGACGCCGGCGCGCAGCTGCTTATGCAGTCGACTTCCGCATTGCGGCTGCGAGGTCCGGCTGGAATAACGCTGCGCTCCGCGCCGCCTTCATAAATGGACTGTCGTCGGTCCTGAAGGAGCACCTGGTGGCCAAGGATGAACCGCGGGATTTGGATGGACTTATTGATCTTGTTATACGGTTAGACAATCGGTTGGAGGAACGCCGTCGGGAGCGAGACGAAGGACGTGGCCGGGCACGCGCCGTCCCTCTCCCTTCCGGGTCTGAAAAGGTTCCGCTCTCCCCACGCCCCACAGCCGCAGCGCTCCGTGGGGCAACAGCACCCCCTGCTGATGTTGCTAGGGAAACGCGCAGGGCCAAGATAAGATCAAATGACAGAATGAGGAGGCTGGTCCACGGGGAGTGTTTTTTCTGCAGCTCAAAGGAGCATATACAGAGAAACTGCCCCAAACGGCCAAAACGACAACACTCGCCTTTAGAGACTGGACTAAAGGGGGGTCATAACATGCACGTGGGACACACACGTATTGCCACACGACTCCCAGTTACAATCCTGAGTGGGGATTTAACCCTTCAAGCCCCAGCACTGGTGGACACAGGGTCAGAAGGGAATCTGCTGGATAGCAGATGGGCTAGGGAAGCAGGGCTCCTCTGGTGGCGCTTCCTTCACCATTGCAGGTGCGGGCACTAGATGGCACCCTTCTCCCTTTAATCACGCACAAGACACAACCAGTAACTCTGGTAGTGTCTGGGAATCATCGGGAGGAGATCGAGTTTTTTGTGACTCCTTCTACCTCCCGCGTGATTTTGGGCTTCCCTTGGATGTTGAAACACAATCCCCGGATTGATTGGCCGTCTGGGGTGGTGGTTCAGTGGAGCGAAACCTGCCATCGGGTGTGTTTAGGATCCTCGGTTCCTCCCGGTTTACAGGCTAAGAAGGAGGTCAAAGTCCCTCCCAATCTGACAGCGGTGCCGGTTGAGTACCACGATCTTGCTGACGTCTTCAGGAAGGATCTGGCACTCACCCTTCCTCCGCACCGTCCGTACGATTGTGCCATTGATTTGATACCAGGCGTAGAGTTCCCGTCCAGCAGGCTGTACAACCTCTCACGACCTGAACGCGAATCAATGGAGACCTACATCCGGGACTCATTAGCTGCCGGGTTGATCCGAAATTCCACCTCCCCGATGGGTGCAGGTTAGACAAACAAACAGACAAAAGTGATTAGACAAACAAACAGACAGGAGTGATTAGACAGACAGACAAGAGTGATCAGACAAACAGACAGGAGTGATTAGACAAACAAACAGACAAGAGTGATTAGACAGACAAACAGACAAGAGTGATCAGACAAACAAACAGACAAGAGTGATTAGACAGACAAACAGACGGTGTTATGTGGGCCGCCCGAAGAGGAGGTACTGCTGGCCAACGCCAGAGGGCGCCCTGCCTGTAGTCGGGTTTCAGGCACCAGAGGACGCAGTCACCACCCAGGAGCCAGGACTACCAGCTGTCAGAAATCATCTCATCACCATCCCATCCCATATAAGACTGGAGGAGACATCACATCTCTGCCGAGATATCAGTTTACCACTCAGGTAAAACTCTCAGCCGTGTCTGTGCTGAACGCACGTATCATTGTCTTTTGAAAACCTTTGCAGGAGTACCAGTTATCTTCAGTCAGCTGGGAGCTGGGTTTTGGACGTAGAAGAGTGACGGACTTCACTCCTCTTTCCAAACCAGAGAAGTAACAGTTGGTCTCTACACGTTTCTGTGTTTTTGTGTCGGAGGTGGAGATTCTCCCACAAAAGGAACTGAACTGAATTGCTGATTGTTCTGCTGGGTGTGCACACACCCACCATTAACCTGTCTTCTGTTCCTGCCAGCAGTACCGAATCTGACAGCTGAAGTAGAGGCCACCTGCGGACTCGGGACTTGGCGGCTTCGGTTTGCTGCAGGTCTTCGTTGGCGGCGGAACCTTGTGGGCCCCGGCTATTCTCTGGATAGGCGTCTCCTACCCTCGGACCGGCCCACACGTCAACTGTTGACTTTTGTAATTGACTGTCTAAAAATAGTATTCGACCTGTTGTGCACATTTGCCACAATAAATTGTATTTATTTGACTACCCATTGACCGTTCATTTGCGCCCCCTCTTGTGGGTCCGTGTCATTACACTTCCCCAACAGACGGGAGTGATTAGACAGACAAACAGATGGGAGTGATCAGACAAAGAAACAGATGGGAGTGATTAGACAGACAAACAGACGGGAGTGATCAGACAAAGAAACAGGAGTGATCAGACAAACAAACAGACAAGAGTGATCAGACCAACAGACAGGAGTGATCCAACAAACAGACAGGAGTGATCAGACAAACAAACAGACAGGAGTGATTAGCCAGACAAACAGACGGGAGTGATCAGACAAACAGACAGGAGTGAATAGAATTTTAAATTCTATTCTAGAATTAACAGGAAGCCAATGAAGAGAGGCCAACACGGGTGAGATATGCTCTCTCCTGCTAGTCCCCGTCAGTACTCTAGCTGCAGCATTCTGAACCAACTGAAGGCTTTTTAGGGAACTTTTAGGACAACCTGATAATAATGAATTACAATAGTCCAGCCTAGAGGAAATAAATGCATGAATTAGTTTTTCAGCATCACTCTGAGACAAGACCTTTCTGATTTTAGAGATATTGCGTAAATGCAAAAAGGCAGTCCTACATATTTGTTTAATATGCGCTTTGAATCACATATCCTGATCAAAAATGACTCCAAGATTTCTCACAGTATTACTAGAGGTCAGGGTAATGCCATCCAGAGTAAGGATCTGGTTAGACACCATGTTTCTAAGATTTGTAGGGCCAAGTACAATAACTTCAGTTTTATCTGAGTTTAAAAGCAGGAAATTAGAGGTCATCCATGTCTTTATGTCTGTAAGACAATCCTGCAGTTTAGCTAATTGGTGTGTGTCCTCTGGCTTCATGGATAGATAAAGCTGGGTATCATCTGCGTAACAATGAAAACTTAAGCAATACCGTCTAATAATACTGCCTAAGGGAAGCATGTATAAAGTGAATAAAATTGGTCCTAGCACAGAACCTTGTGGAACTCCATAATTAACTTTAGTCTGTGAAGAAGATTCCCCATTTACATGAACAAACTGTAATCTATTAGACAAATATGATTCAAACCACCGCAGCGCAGTGCCTTTAATACCTATGACATGCTCTAATCTCTGTAATAAAATTTTATGGTCAACAGTATCAAAAGCAGCACTGAGGTCCAACAGAACAAGCACAGAGATGAGTCCACTGTCCGAAGCCATAAGAAGATCATCTGTAACCTTCACTAATGCTGTTTCTGTACTATGATGAATTCTAAAACCTGACTGAAACTCTTCAAATAGACCATTCCTCTGCAGATGATCGGTTAGCTGTTTTACAACTACCCTCTCAAGAATCTTTGAGAGAAACGGAAGGTTGGAGATTGGCCTATAATTAGCTAAAATAGCTGGGTCAAGTGATGGCTTTTTAAGTAATGGTTTAATTACTGCCACCTTAAAAGCCTGTGGTACATAGCCAACTAACAAAGATAGATTGATCATATTTAAGATTGATTGTATAACTCACAAACTCGTAGCTTAAAGCAGATAACCCGTAAGTTGGAGAGGAAATGGCGTCTCACTAATTTAGAAGATCTTCACTTAGCCTGGAAAAAGAGTCTGTTGCTCTATAAAAAAGCCCTCCGTAAAGCTAGGACATCATTCTACTCATCACTAATTGAAGAAAATAAGAACAACCCCAGGTTTCTTTTCAGCACTGTAGCCAGGCTGACAAAGAGTCAGAGCTCTATTGAGCTGAGTATTCCATTAACTTTAACTAGTAATGACTTCATGACTTTCTTTGCTAACAAAATTTTAACTATTAGAGAAAAAATTACTCATAACCATCCCAAAGACGTATCGTTATCTTTGGCTGCTTTCAGTGATGCCGGTATTTGGTTAGACTCTTTCTCTCCGATTGTTCTGTCTGAGTTATTTTCATTAGTTACTTCATCCAAACCATCAACATGTTTATTAGACCCCATTCCTACCAGGCTGCTCAAGGAAGCCCTACCATTATTTAATGCTTCGATCTTAAATATGATCAATCTATCTTTGTTAGTTGGCTATGTACCACAGGCTTTTAAGGTGGCAGTAATTAAACCATTACTTAAAAAGCCATCACTTGACCCAGCTATCTTAGCTAATTATAGGCCAATCTCCAACCTTCCTTTTCTCTCAAAAATTCTTGAAAGGGTAGTTGTAAAACAGCTAACCGATCATCTGCAGAGGAATGGTCTATTTGAAGAGTTTCAGTCAGGTTTTAGAATTCATCATAGTACAGAAACAGCATTAGTGAAGGTTACAAATGATCTTCTTATGGCCTCGGACAGTGGACTCATCTCTGTGCTTGTTCTGTTAGACCTCAGTGCTGCTTTTGATACTGTTCACCATAAAATTTTATTACAGAGATTAGAGCATGCCATAGGTATTAAAGGCACTGCGCTGCGGTGGTTTGAATCATATTTGTCTAATAGATTACAATTTGTTCATGTAAATGGGGAATCTTCTTCACAGACTAAAGTTAATTATGGAGTTCCACAAGGTTCTGTGCTAGGACCAATTTTATTCACTTTATACATGCTTCCCTTAGGCAGTATTATTAGACAGTATTGCTTAAATTTTCATTGTTACGCAGATGATACCCAGCTTTATCTATCCATGAAGCCAGAGGACACACACCAATTAGCTAAACTGCAGGATTGTCTTACAGACATAAAGACATGGATGACCTCTAATTTCCTGCTTTTAAACTCAGATAAAACTGAAGTTATTGTACTTGGCCCCACAAATCTTAGAAACATGGTGTCTAACCAGATCCTTACTGTGGATGGCATTACCCTGACCTCTAGTAATACTGTGAGAAATCTTGGAGTCATTTTTGATCAGGATATGTCATTCAAAGCGCATATTAAACAAATATGTAGGGCTGCTTTTTTGCATTTACGCAATATCTCTAAAATCAGAAAGGTCTTGTCTCAGAGTGATGCTGAAAAACTAATTCATGCATTTATTTCCTCTAGGCTGGACTATTGTAATTCATTATTATCAGGTTGTCCTAAAAGTTCCCTAAAAAGCCTTCAGTTAATTCAAAATGCTGCAGCTAGAGTACTGACGGGGACTAGAAGGAGAGAGCATATCTCACCCATATTGGCCTCTCTTCATTGGCTTCCTGTTAATTCTAGAATATAATTTAAAATTCTTCTTCTTACTTATAAGGTTTTGAATAATCAGGTCCCATTTTATCTTAGGGACCTCGTAGTACCATATCACCCCAATAGAGCGCTTCGCTCTCAGACTGCAGGCTTACTTGTAGTTCCTAGGGTTT
Organism: Thalassophryne amazonica; assembly: GCF_902500255.1. NCBI lineage: Eukaryota > Metazoa > Chordata > Actinopteri > Batrachoidiformes > Batrachoididae > Thalassophryne > Thalassophryne amazonica. The sequence continues at coordinate 141,667,100 of NC_047106.1, forward strand.
GTAAGAGTAGAATGGGAGGCAGAGCCTTCAGCTTTCAGGCTCCTCTCCTGTGGAACCAGCTCCCAATTCAGATCAGGGAGACAGACACCCTCTCTACTTTTAAGATTAGGCTTAAAACTTTCCTTTTTGCTAAAGCTTATAGTTAGGGCTGGATCAGGTGACCCTGAACCATCCCTTAGTTATGCTGCTATAGACGTAGACTGCTGGGGGGTTCCCATGATGCACTGTTTCTTTCTCTTTTTGCTCTGTATGCACCACTCTGCATTTAATCATTAGTGATCGATCTCTGCTCCCCTCCACAGCATGTCTTTTTCCTGGTTCTCTCCCTCAGCCCCAACCAGTCCCAGCAGAAGACTGCCCCTCCCTGAGCCTGGTTCTGCTGGAGGTTTCTTCCTGTTAAAAGGGAGTTTTTCCTTCCCACTGTAGCCAAGTGCTTGCTCACAGGGGGTCGTTTTGACCGTTGGGGTTTTACATAATTATTGTATGGCCTTGCCTTACAATATAAAGCGCCTTGGGGCAACTGTTTGTTGTGATTTGGCGCTATATAAAAAAATTGATTGATTGATTGATTGATTAGACATACAAACAGACAGGAGTGATCCAACAAAGGAGTGATTAGACAGACAAACAGACGGGAGTGATCAGACAAACAAACAGATGGGAGTGATTAGACAGACAAGCAGACGGGAGTGATCAGACAGACAAACAGACGAGTGATGAGACAGACAAACAGACAGGAGTGATCAGACAAACAAACAGATGGGAGTGATTAGACAGACAAACAGACAGGAGTGATCAGACAGACAAACAGACGAGTGATGAGACAGACAAACAGACAGGAGTGATCAGACAAACAAACAGATGGGAGTGATTAGACAGACAAGCAGACGGGAGTGATCAGACAGACAAACAGACGAGTGATGAGACAGACAAACAGACAGGAGTGATCAGACAAACAGACAGGAGTGATTAGACAGACAAGCAGACGGGAGTGATTAGACAGACAAACAGACAGGAGTGATTAGACAGACAAACAGACGGGAGTGATTAGACAGACAAACAGACAGGAGTGATCCAACAAACAGACAGGAGTGATTAGACAGACAAACAGACAGGAGTGATCCAACAAACAGACAGGAGTGATTAGACAGACAAACAGACAGGAGTGATTAGACAGACAAACAGACGGGAGTGATTAGACAGACAAGCAGACAGGAGTGATTAGACAGACAGACAGACAGGAGTGATTACACAGACAAACAGACAGGAGTGATCAGACAAACAAGCAGACGGGAGTGATTAGACAGACAAACAGACAGGAGTGATTACACAGACAAACAGACAGGAGTGATCCAACAAACAGACAGGAGTGATTAGACAGACAAGCAGACAGGAGTGATTACACAGACAAACAGACAGGAGTGATCAGACAAACAAGCAGACGGGAGTGATTAGACAGACAAACAGACGGGAGTGATTAGACAGACAAACAGACAGGAGTGATCCAACAAACAGACAGGAGTGATTAGACAGAGAAGCAGACGGGAGTGATCAGACAGACAAACAGACGGGAGTGATTAGACAGACAGACAGGAGTGATTAGACAGACAAACAGACGGGAGTGATTAGACAGACAAGCAGACGGGAGTGATTAGACAGACAAACAGACAGGAGTGATTAGACAGACAAACAGACGGGAGTGATTAGACAGACAAACAGACAGGAGTGATCCAACAAACAGACAGGAGTGATTAGACAGACAAACAGACGGGAGTGATTAGACAGACAAACAGACAGGAGTGATCCAACAAACAGACAGGAGTGATTAGACAGAGAAGCAGACGGGAGTGATCAGACAGACAAACAGACGGGAGTGATTAGACAGACAGACAGGAGTGATTAGACAGACAAACAGACGGGAGTGATTAGACAGACAAGCAGACGGGAGTGATTAGACAGACAAACAGACAGGAGTGATTAGACAGACAAACAGACGGGAGTGATTAGACAGACAAACAGACAGGAGTGATCCAACAAACAGACAGGAGTGATTAGACAGACAAACAGACAGGAGTGATCCAACAAACAGACAGGAGTGATTAGACAGACAAGCAGACAGGAGTGATTAGACAGACAGACAGGAGTGATTAGACAGACAAACATACAGGACTGATCAGACAGACAAACAGACGAGTGATTAGACAGACTAACAGACAGGAGTGATCAGACAAACAAGCAGACGGGAGTGATTAGACAGACAAACAGACAGGAGTGATTACACAGACAAACAGACAGGAGTGATCCAACAAACAAGCAGACGGGAGTGATTAGACAGACAAACAGACAGGAGTGATTACACAGACAAACAGACAGGAGTGATCCAACAAACAGACAGGAGTGATTAGACAGACAAGCAGACAGGAGTGATTACACAGACAAACAGACAGGAGTGATCCAACAAACAGACAGGAGTGATTAGACAGACAAACAGACAGGAGTGATCCAACAAACAGACAGGAGTGATTAGACAGACAAACAGGAGTGATCAGACAGACAAACAGACGGGAGTGATTAGACAGACAGACAGGAGTGATTAGACAGACAAACAGACAGGAGTGATCCAACAAACAGACAGGAGTGATTAGACAGACAAACAGGAGTGATCAGACAGACAAACAGACGGGAGTGATTAGACAGACAGACAGGAGTGATTAGACAGACAAACAGACGAGTGATTAGACAGACAAACAGACAGGAGTGATCCAACAAACAGACGAGTGATTAGACAGACAAACAGACAGGAGTGATCAGACAGACAAACAGACAGGAGTGATCAGACAAACAAGCAGACGAGTGATTAGACAGACAGACAGGAGTGATTAGACAGACAAACAGACGAGTGATTAGACAGACAAACAGACAGGAGTGATCAGACAAACAAGCAGACGAGTGATTAGACAGACAAACAGACAGGAGTGATCAGACAGACAGACAGGAGTGATCAGACAAACAGACAGACGAGTGATCAGACAAACAGGAGTGATCAGACAGACAAACAGACAGGAGTGATCAGACAAACAGACAGACGAGTGATCAGACAAACAGGAGTGATCAGACAAACAGACAGGAGTGATCAGACAGACAAACAGACAGGAGTGATCAGACAAACAGACAGACGAGTGATCAGACAAACAGGAGTGATCAGACAAACAGACAGGAGTGATCAGACAGACAAACAGACAGGAGGGATCAATTCAATTTCAATTTCATTTTCAATTTAATAGATAGATTGCTCATAACCAATTCCATGGTATGGAGCATAAACAAAAACAAATTCATACTTTGGCAAAAGGAAAACACTAGAAATGAAAATTCAATACAAATCCAGAACCCCTTTCAAATAGTTTGCAAATGATTTTGCTGTTTTCAGATTGAAACAGTAACACAAACTTTTGTTTAGACGGACACTCTCTATAAAAAGCAGGAATATATTTTTCTCTTAGTCTTTTGACCTCTATTACAAAGGTTAGAAGTCCTCAGTGATCTGTCCAGGCCTTTGTATCTGCTAGTGATCTTGGGGATCCTAGTGTTACTAGTTCTCAGGTTACAAATGGCCTGCCTGTATTTGAGGTTTTCACACAATAGGTACTTTTCTAATTTGAATTCTTTTTTTAGTTCAACATAACCGTCACACGATGTCATTTCCCGTAAATTGGCTTTTCCATTTTTGTACATACTGGTCCTTTAAAATCCTTTCCACAGTTAACTTAAGCCACTGAACACTACTAAAAGACTGTGAGGACCACACGTAGGACAGACCACATTCATCCAGGGTGTTGTTGACCTCCTGGAGCCACGGGGACATGAAAACACCCTCACAGAACTGTTGGTACAAATATTGATACATATGTTGTACTAGTTTGTTGTCATTATTTACTATCAATCTCCCCCAATACCCAATAATTCTCTTTTACAGCTATGTGGACGGGGAATCTGCCGAGCTCACCATAAACCAAGTTGTTGAATGTAGATATTCTAACTTTCAGAATGTATTTAAGAAATCGAATGTGCATTTTTTCTAAAATATCAAATTTTCCATAACCCCAAACTTCACATGCATATAACATAACTGGCATTACTAACTTGTCAAATAAATCAAGGGTGACATCTAGTGGTAATTTGAGGTTTCTACATTTCATAAGCAAAGCAAACATTGCCCTTGAGGCAGAATCATGCAACTCTTTGATGGCCAACTTAAATGATCCATTATAATTTAAAGTCAGTCCAAGGTATTTGAAACAAGGTACAATTTCCAAATTATTTCCATTACACATAAAGCTGAGATTTTTATTATTAGTTTTTCTGTTGCTAAATACTGTTGTATTTGTTTTGTTGCTATTCATTTTTAACCTCCACTTGTTACAATACTCACACATATAATCAATGGCTTTTTGTAGCCCTGCTTTTGATGTCGCCATAACAATAGTGTCGTCAGCGTAAATCAGGACCAATAACTTTAAGTAGATGTCCAACATGGGACTGTCGAAGTCTACTGTCTGGCAGCCATTCTGGATTAAATAAGATTCTAAATCATTAATAAATAATGCGAAGAGTAATGGAGACAAATTTTCCCCTTGTCTCACTCCTGTTTGGCTCACAAAAAATCAGATTTACAACCATTAACATAAATGCATGACTTGATATTATTATACATGCTTTTTACGACCTCAATGAATTTTCCACTAATTTTTTCTTTAACTAATTTGTACCATAATGCATCACGCCATACTGTGTCAAAAGCCTTGCTGTAATCTATAAAAGCACAGTACAACCTCTTTCTCTTAAAGCAAAACAAATCAATGACTTGTTTCAGTAAGAAAATATGATCAAAAGTGGAGAAAAATGCTCGCAAAATACGTGTTAAAATGTCATTTTGACCTGGATATTGAGCCAGTAAAATTAAATTACATTAAATTACGAGGTCTGTGAGAAAAGTAACGGACCTTTTTATTTTTTCAAAAACTATATGGATTTGATTCATATGTTTTTACGTCAGCCAAGCTTGAACCTTCGTGCGCATGTGTGAGTTTTTCCACGCCTGTTGGTTGCGTCATTCGCCTGTGAGCACGCCTTGTGGGAGGAGTGGTCCAGCCCCCTCATCGGATTTTCATTGTCAGGAAATGGCGGAATGATTTGGGCTTTTTTTCCATCAGAATTTTTTCAGAAACTGTTAGAGACAGGCAGCTGGAAACCATTCAAAAAATTTATCTGGCTTTTGGTGAAAATTTTACGGGCTTCACAGAGAATAAGGACTGTTACTACAGTTTTAAGGATGCCCCACAATGGTGCACGGCGCGCTGCGCTCCGAGCCGCCATTGAGAGGCAGAAAACCACATCTTTTCTAAACGGATGGCTGTGTGGAGCTGCGACCGTCGTGAGCAATTTCTCTGGTTATCACAAGAGCTGGACATCAGCCATTTTCTGGCAGATTTCACTTTTAACAAGAGATTTTGTCATGGAAAGCCACGCGGAGGCTTCACGCGTCAGGACTGATTTGCTGATCGAGCGAGACAAAGAACACGCTCCTTGAACACAAGCTCGGGGTGATCAGGACGCTTCAACACAGAGCCCTACAGGTGCCCACAACTGCAGAGGGAAGGGCTAAAGAACAACAACATGTCCGGAAAGCCCTCACAGTATGTGGGTACCCACGATGGTCCCTGGACAAAGTGCAGAAGTCCCAGAGAACAAAGACCAGATAGACAGGAGACGGAGACAAGAAGAAGAGTGTCTCTCCCTTATTTAGCAGGAGTAGGGGAAAAACTACAGAGGATCTTCAGACAGCACAAAATCCCAGTTTACTTTAAACCGGTTAACACCTTGAGACAGAAATTAGTTTACCTTAAGGACATGATCCCTAGTTACAAACAGAGCAATGTAGTGTATTCTATCAGATGTCAGGAAAACTGTAATGAACACTACATAGGTGAAACGAAGCAACCTTTACACAAAAGGCTATACCAGCACCGCAGAGAGGGCGCCAGTGGACCTCAGTCTGCAGTTCATCTCCACCTTAAAGACACTAACCACACGTTTGAGGACAAGGAAGTTAAAATATTAGCCAGAGAGAAGAAATGGTTTGAGAGAGGGGTCAAGGAGGCATTCTTTGTGAAACGTTTGAAACCCAGCCTTAACCGGGGAGGGGGTCTAAGACACGCTTTATCCCCTGTTTACAATGGGGTACTCAGGTCAAAGGAGTTTCAGTCTTTTGTTCATGGTAATGAGTCATTCACGTCATCAAGGAAGCCATCAGAAAGGCATCCATCCCATCATTAGAGGGACAGCTGTCCTGCCATTAGGTGTGCTAACTACAGCACAATAGTTACTAATTAGAGCTATTGTTTAGTCACTAGCCTATAGCAGTCTGCCTCTCAGTAGGAGGGGTCTGGTTAGGTTTAAAACTCCAGCTTTTGTTGGCTTCTGTTTTATTCTTCTCTACAAGAGTCAGACAGAAGTCAGACTTCCAGAGCAAGAATTTTAGCTGAGGAAGCTTCTGCGATTTGAAGCGAAATGTCCTCGCGTCAAGCAACCCAATCCAGTCGAAGATTCAAGCTTCTCTACTAACTTAGAAGTCATTAAATTTTGGTAATGATCCGGAACACGATCCGGATCCAGTATTTTTTTTAAACAATTCTTTATCATTGCAGGATATGGCCATTTTCAACATTTTTGCATCTAACTTCATGAAGACGGATCACAAAGGCTGAACAAAAATTAAGTTACGACACAACAATAATTTAGCATTTGTTTCTCCTCATTGAATAAACTTCTTCTTAGAAAATTAAAAAAAAAACAAAAAACGTGTAGTTCATGCAGTTTCTCTTTATAAATACATTTGCTGAAGATCTAAGGGTTTAACCCTCTGGGGCCGACATTGTCATATACGACGGCTGAGACCAAGCTTTACTAAATTATAAATAACTTTTTAATGATATGAGATAGAAACTTACTTTTTGTTGCTGAAAAGTTAACCCTGTGGACTTTCGAGCCACCGTCCACCATCTTTTTACTCCTCATAGAAGCTGTGTGATGGCGTGAGCAATGTGAGTGTCCAATCAGACTTGGTTCACCGTCACATGGTTTTCCAAAATCCAATTGTAGGGCAGATTCACCTCACGTGACACACCAAAGATTGTTTTTAGGAGTGATGTGTTACTAGTTTGCTGTGTGTTTTGAATAAATGTGTGTGGAAAATTATATTCTTTACTTTACTTTTTCCTTTCTTATTTCTGATTGTAAACCTGTATCACACTTAAAAAAACACAACTATAGCATATATATTTTGATAGCACAGGTTGTCCTGAAAAAAAAAACTGACATAAAACTTGATTGTGGGATGCAGGGAGAGCTGTTAACAGCAATAATAAAACATTTATGCCAGGCGAGTGAACTGTCCAAAAAATGCCCTCGGACCCCAGAAGGTTAAACACTGAATCTGAAACATGACAGTAGATGCGTGAAACGATGTGGAATAAGTCTCTTTGCCAAAGGGTATTCCATGTGACGTCAGTGACCCTATGGCCTTGGCGGAGGTTTGCGCTCTCCGAGTGCTCCTAGTTTTTTCTCTTTTTTTTTTTTATATTTATATATTCATACATGTCAACCCCTTTGAGGGTCCAACTGTATAACCAAGTGAGAAAATCCATAAAATCTACATAAAATCCTTATAACCTCCAAATTGCACAAAAATCAGTTTTATTACAGTCTTTAAATGTGAGAGGAAATCGGACCACCTGGAGGAAACCCACACAAACATGGGGAGAACATGCAAACTCCATATAGAAAGGCCACAGGTGGTAATCGAAGCAATGACCTTCTTGCTCTGAGGCAACATGTGCTAACCACAAAGCTACCGTGCTTATTAATCTATAAGATACAGACAGATATCAGGGGTGGTGGCCAGTGCTGAAGGTTCCTGGTTTGAACCCCACCTCTGCCACATTTCACTGTGTAATGTGACGTTGCAGCAGGAAGGGCATCTGGTGTACAGCTTATGCCAAATCAACATGCAGACCCTCCTTACATCTGCTGTGGTGACCCTGAGTGAAATCATGGGAGCAGCCAAAGGGACCAGTGGCGGTCCTAGAGTGATTTACTCCCCGGGCGAAACCCCCTGCACGCCCCCCCCGCGCACACTAACGTGGCCACCACCTCCGCCCCACCACCCATAAAAACACTAACTTCGTCCAGAACACCCACAATCCCACAAATTAACTCACAACAGCTATTTTCAAGAGCAAATTTCCAGTTTTAATGACTACTGCAATAACAAACACAAAGAAATTGGCACAGTCTAATGTGTCATCATCCATGGACTTATCTGCAATGATCATCTCAAAAGGTTTGCAGGAAGGCATCATAATTGTTTGCCACAGTGCTCACTATCCGTGATGTGAAATTCCATTGAGTAGGAGCATTTCTGGGCAACCTTGAGCAGCCTGCAGACTCAAGAAAAGACATCCTCTTTGTGGATTTTGAGAAAAATGTGGCAAACCCAGAGAGTGATGCAAAAAATATTCTGCACTCAGATAAGCATTTAGCCCCCTGAGACAGAACCAGATTCAGTCTGTGAGCAGAGCAATGCACAAACATTGACCTGGGGGCTGTTGCTTTAACTTTGGCCTGCAAACCATTGAGAGCTGAAGCCATGACAGCAGCCACGGCTTCTTCATAAGGAAGACTATCAAATGGCTTCAGCAAAATCCGGTCCACAACATTCAAGGGACTGGCGCGAGGCTAGTGTGAAGTGTATCCGCCTGTGAGTGCTTTGTGACGGTGGAGGAGCTCAGCAGCACCCGCTGCTTGGTAGGAACAGAAACTGAGATAGAAGTCAGAAAGAGTGATAGAAGTCAGTCTCCAAACACAAGAGCTACAAAAAAACCCCACCAGAAATAGAAGCTTGATTTGTCGCTAGTCATTTTTAACAAAGAAAATGCCACTAAGAGGATTAGGAAAGTCTCCGGTTCAACTCAGAACAGAATGAAAATTTAAAAAATGCTCCCACGGATGTTTACACCAAAAGATCGCTGATTCGCTCATTTCACTGTCAATCAAAAAGGGATTCAGCCTCAGACAGATCATCCAATAATCATGCGGAAGCTGAGCGTCCGGGCCGGCCGAGGCCCGCCCACTGCCCCATAGGGCGGGACAAAGCCCAGCATTTATCCAATGACTCGTCTCGTTTCACTGCAGTCTTTTCTTCGCTACTGTTTATAGCACTGTGAAGCTGCGGGAATGAGTGAGAGGTAAGCCGCCATGGGACGGGAAGGTGGGGGCGCCGCTCTGCCGTAACGTAACGTAACAACGAACCCCCCCCGTCAGGACAACCCCCCCACCCCGTTTTTTTTTTTTTTGACCGTTTTTTTTTTTTGCCGCCCCGGGCGGCTGCCCGGTCGGCCTGCCTCCAGGACCGCCCCTGAAAGGGACTTAATATATTTGTCAGTTTTACAAAAAAAAAAAAAAAAAAAAAGGTGTAATATCAGCATGGCCATGTCAATTCACCCTGAAAAAGACCATCAAAATTACAGATTAATGTTTTTTAATTACAGGTTTAAACTGTAAAATCTACATAAATATGTATGTGCAAACCATTTACATATTCATTGTAATTTTGACAGAATTCCCCTGGAAACCACAGTTGACAGAATTTTTCTGTTAAAACAACTGGATTTTTTTTTTTTTTTGTGTAAAAGTTGGATTTTATTTCTTGTAAACCAAAACAACCATCACCCACATCACGTTTGTCTGCTTATCTTTTATTTAAAACAGAAAAAGTCACAGACAAATACAAGAGTGTACAGTTTATAACTGTTCATATTTTAATTTCGAATGAACGAACTGAAGAAAATGAAAATTATTGAATTATCTTGACAGTGGTGTGATCATAAATGTCTTACAGCATGTTTTTTATGTTGGACACCGTTTCTGTGCCGTGCGTGTAATTGACGTGAAGACACGCATGCATTAAATGTCGTCAAAAGATTATGAAAGTTATTTTTTAATGTCATGTATTGAACAACCAACATGCCCTTATTTTTGTCTGGGAGCAGCTGCACTGAGTGAGTACACGCTCCCACGCCAGCGGATACAGATTCTGACAGGGATAAGTACTTTGACACGACACCAGCAGGCCAGTCTAGAAGTTATGGTAATCCGTGTGACTCGGAAAACAAGCATCCGGTTTCACAGTCCTTTGTTTAGAACAATATGTTTGTGTCTTTTTGTGACGATCATTTGACAACGTTTAAGAAAAACAAGAATAAAATAAATTTACAACAGAAAACCCTGAATATCTGTAAGACTTTATTTGTACGTCCATATAACTCTAAAACTCGGAAAAATCCGTATAATTTACAGACAATCCGTATAGGTTGACATGTATGTATATTTTTTCTCACTTTTTTCTCTTTTTTTATCCTGACTCTTACCTCAGAAACTCAGACCACTTGTCTTTAAAGAGTTTCTTTCCAGGGCCCACACTCAGTTAAAATAAAGTTTTATTCTAACTTGCAAAACCTGGTTGTCAAACAGTCAATTTTAACTTCCACAATAAAAATGACAGCCTCTCTCACCAGTGTTGTTGGTACAACACCCACGGTTTGTGAGAATGCTGCACTGACTATCGGGAACCCTGAGCTGGTCGGTCCTCCGTCCGTTAATAACGGGTACAAGGCAAATCTCTATCTGACCATCCATCCGGTCCAGTCCGACGGTCCAGAGAGCATCCCACTTCTGACACCAACTTGTGGAGGCAAAATGTGAAATTTTGGATCAAACGGTCTCTGGCTGTTGTGGAAGGTTGACTGTCAAAATTAACAGATTTATTATACAAAGCACTTTGGACACACCAACAAACAGCACACAGCAAGTGTCTGAGCGTGTGTGTGTGTGTGTGTGTATCAGCACTAAGAGTGCACCCTTATGTACACATGTCAGGACAGTGTTCGTGCTCAACTTCTCATGAGCTCAGCTCCTCAAACTGATACAGGTAGCTATCTGAAAATGACTTCACTGAAGATGTTTTTCTCTCAAGGCTGCAGTTAGGTGTGATCAGAACAGGGAATCAGAACAGACTTTGTGTCCCTTTGAGTCAGACAGAAACATGTGGCTATCAGTCTTTTGCACAAGCTGCATGAAGAGTCTGTGGATTAAGCAAGGACATTTTACAGTGCATTCACACAGTGAGGAACACAATATCAAATAATAATATAATAACAATATAATATGAAATAAACATGGCGTCACATGGAGGACAATTATTTTGCTTTCACAAAAGAAACTGTGACATAGTCTTGATGTGAGGGCCCAAATACTTCGATACCTTTTTCCAGATGGTAGAAGCGTGAAGAGTGTGTGTGAGGGGTGTGTGTGATCATCCACAATGGTAGTTGCTTTGCGGATACAACATGTAGTGTAAATATCTGTGATGGTGGGGAGAGAGACGCCGATGATCTTCTCAGCCGTCCTCACTCCCTGCTGCAGGGTCTTATGATCCGAAACGGTGAAGTTCCCAAACCAGGCAGTGATGCAGCTGCTCAAGATGCTCTCAATGGTTCCTCCGTAGAATTTGGTCAAACAAGTTTGACATCCATTGGATTCTATGACATGTGACCTATATTACCCTGTAATATGATAACTAAGCATGACACATGGTGCAAACTGTTCCTTTTTAAAATGCTTTTAACTCAACCAATAATTTGCATAATTGTTTTGTACAGGGGTCAAAACTTAAAGTTGCTACAAATTTGGTAAAAAATTCAAAACAAATTGTTGGGAAAAGGTGAATGAATGGTCATGCCTTTCCCATCACCAAAAAGCCTACGCATCAAGGGCGCATGAATGTGAAAATGAAACATTCACGATCACGGGACCGAAAGTAGGTATAAAACCAAACTGTCTCCAGCGCTGGATCCATGACCATCTCTGTCGCTGTCCCACAGATAGTTCCCCATGGATCACTCACTGTGTCAGGCTGTGTGGTATGGGGCAATCGCTCCATGCCAGGCACTGTGATTACATGATGGGGCAGTGCCAGGCTGTGTGGTGTGGGGTGATCGCTTTGTGCCAGGCTCTGCTATACTCCGGAAGACACACGCAAAAATGGCTTGGTGGGTGGGCAAAGGTCACCTGCAACACTAACTTGATAGAATAGTAAATATTTTATTCTTTAATTTCCAGGTATTTGCAGGGCCCACGGGCTGTAAAATGACCAGGTGTGCTGTAGTTGGTAGTTGGTACAGTCCATATACACTATATATACAAAATATAAACGCAACACTTTTGGTTTTGCTCCCATTTTGTATGAGATGAACTCAAAGATCTAAAACTTTTTTCCACATACACAATATCACCATTTCCCTCAAATATTGTTCACAAACCAGTCTAAATCTGTGATAGTGAGCACTTCTCCTTTGCTGAGATAATCCATCCCACCTCACAGGTGTGCCATATCAAGATGCTGATTAGACACCATGATTAGTGCACAGGTGTGCCTTAGACTGCCCACAATAAAAGGCCACTCTGAAAGGTGCAGTTTTATCACACAGCTCAATGCCACAGATGTCGCAAGATTTGAGGGAGCGTGCAATTGGCATGCTGACAGCAGGAATGTCAACCAGAGCTGTTGCTCGTGTAATGAATGTTCATTTCTCTACCATAAGCCATCTCCAAAGGCGTTTCAGAGAATTTGGCAGTACATCCAACCAGCCTCACAACTGCAGACCACGTGTAACCACACCAGCCCAGGACCTCCACATCCAGCATGTTCACCTCCAAGATCGTCTGAGACCAGCCACTCGGACAGCTGCTGGAACAATCGGTTTGCATAACCAAAGAATTTCTGCACAAACTGTCAGAAACCGTCTCAGGGAAGCTCATCTGCATGCTCGTCGTCCTCATCGGGGTCTCGACCTGACTCCAGTTCGTCGTCGTAACCGACTTGAGTGGGCAAATGCTCACATTCGCTGGCGTTTGGCACGTTGGAGAGGTGTTCTCTTCATGGATGAATCCCGGTTCACACTGTTCAGGGCAGATGGCAGACAGCGTGTGTGGCGTCGTGTGGGTGAGCGGTTTTCTGATGTCAGTGTTGTGGATCGAGTGGCCCATGGTGGTGGTGGGGTTATGTTATGGGCAGGCGTCTGTTATGGATGAAGAACACAGGTGCATTTTATTGATGGCATTTTGAATGCACAGAGATACCGTGACGAGATCCTGAGGCCCATTGTTGTGCCATACATCTAAGAACATCACCTCATGTTGCAGCAGGATAACGCATGGCCCCATGTTGCAAGGATCTGTACACAATTCTTGGAAGCTGAAAATGTCCCAGTTCTTGCATGGCCGGCATACTCACCGGACATGTCACCCATTGAGCATGTTTGGATGCTCTGGACCGGCGTATACGACAGCGTGTACCAGTTCCTGCCAATATCCAGCAACTTCGCACAGCCATTGAAGAGGAGTGGACCAACATTCCACAGGCCACAATTGACAACCTGATCAACTCTATGCGAAGGAGATGTGTTGCACTGCATGAGGCAAATGGTGGTCACACCAGATACTGACTGGTATCCCCCCCCAATAAAACAAAACTGCACCTTTCAGAGTGGCATTTTATTGTGGGCAGTCTAAGGCACACCTGTGCACTAATCATGGTGTCTAATCAGCATCTTGATATGGCACACCTGTGAGGTGGGATGGATTATCTCAGCAAAGGAGAAGTGCTCACTATCACAGATTTAGACTGGTTTGTGAACAATATTTGAGGGAAATGGTGATATTGTGTATGTGGAAAAAGTTTTAGATCTTTGAGTTCATCTCATACAAAATGGGAGCAAAACCAAAAGTGTTGCGTTTACATTTTTGTTGAGTGTATATCAGCCCTTCCTAAAATACAGATACAAAAGGAAAGCCTAAAGACATTGTGAGGATCTTCTGGGAATGTTTACTGGAACAGCCTGTCCAGACTGCTTTCAATTCAAAATAACAAATAACAATTCAAAATAAACTTCTCCCACATCTTTAAGGAGGCTTGAGGACATGGAACCATATTCAAGGTCTCCAGTGTTGAGGCAGCTGCTTTAAGCTTTATTCAGATGGCTGTTGGAGCTCATCACTGTAGCAACCCAAGAACCTGGTGGTGGACATCTGTGGAGAGGGAAGGTGTCAGGCTGAAGAAGGAGGCCTTGTGTGTCTGCTTGGCATAGAGGTCTCTGGAATCACTGATAGGTACCAGCAGGCCAGAGAGACTACAGCCTCAGTGGTAGGTGAGGCGAAAACGTGGTTGTTGGAAGCATTTGGAGAGGCCATGGAGAATGACTTTTGGTCAGCCTCAAAGTGGTTCTGACAATCTGTCAGATGATGTTAAATAATACTAAATAAATGTATTAGAATTATCACGCATGCACCAGATATTAGACACTACCAAACAGCTTCTGACAAAGAAGTCCTAAGCAAACATTCATCTGAAAGTCCTAACATCTGGAGACATTAGCATTAGGGAGAATCAAATCCAAGCACAGATAAAGCACCTGATAAAGGACACCAGCCTTCAATCTCCTCTGACACTGGAACTGCAGCAACAAGTCAGGTGTTCTTCAGCCGCCTCAAAGAGACATGCAGGAGGCACTGGTGTGGTGCACTGTCCATCAGACAGCCCAGAGACAAGACTGGAGGAGGTTAGTCACTGGTCAACTGCCTGGGAGACTGACCACCTCGAACACAGGACGTGCACCGTTCCTCAGCCAGTTTGGCGATAGGAACTGCAGAATCGAAGCGGGTCGAACATGCATGTCATTTCGTTGTGGAGCCACAAAGTTTTGCATGTTTAAGAATTCATTTCAAGAGCCCACAGTCTGCTGTTATGAAAATACTCCAGTGATTCTGCTGTCTTGTGAAGTTTGGGTTGAATGACAAAGTGCTTTTCTGTACCAGCAGAGGGCAGCAAATGAAACCTTTGATGCTCTCTCTCTCTCTCTCTCTCTCTCTCTCTCTCTCTCTCTCTCTCTCTCTCTCTCTCTCTCTCTCTCTCTCTCTCTCTCTCTCTCTCTCTCTCTCTTTCTCTCTGTCTATGTCTCTCGCCCTGCAGCAAACCCAAGCCACAGACAGTGAAAGAAAACTGTCCAGGAACACTCATTAGCCGCTGCCAGGTCTGCATGAAGTACTGGTGATACTGCAGTACTACTAAAGACAACACTGCAGATATTATTTCTGAAAATACTGTTGCCATGTATGCATGAAGTACTGGTGATACTGCAGTATGACTGCTGAGAATACTGCAAATACTGTATCTGAAAATATTATTGTCATGTCTGCAAGAAGTAAAGTTGATACTTCAGTACAGTAGTATTGTTGAAAAATAGGAATGACTTCTGACTACTCATAATATTTCTGATATTACACATGAGATGGAAATTTGACTGGTGACAGTATTTTAATTGGAGACAATGCTACTGATGTAAATACTACAGTAATTGCAATATTATTTGTGAGACCTGTCGAGTAGATGCAACATGATTGGTAACTCAAATTATGAGATTAAGTACTTTTAGTACTTCATCTTAGTACCTCCACCCTTACTGTTGTAGAATGTTGAGCCATTATATTGGTTCTTACAAATGACATCGACAGTACTGCTCATAGTACAGCACGAGTACATTGGTGCTTATTGTGCAGTAATACTCTGGATTCTACAATTTCTATGGTGTTATACGTCAAACCTTTCACACAAGACAGTAAAACAAAAGCAGGTAGATTGTGTTTAGCTCTTTTGAAATGCTTTTGTAGTCGTATTACTGTATACTCTACTGTATGTTCTATATAGTAGTATGTATTACTGCCAAACTAAATTGTAGTGTAGTACTGTCATACAAATATTACTGGAGCAGAGAAGACACCACCACTACTGCTGGAGCTGCAGTATTTGCTCATGCCAGAGGGGGCAGCAGATCACTGATGGGGATGGGGACAGCTTCATGGCTCAGTCCCCACCATGGCTCAGTCTGCGCTGTGGCTCAGTCTGCACCGTGGCTCAGTCCCCACCGTGGCTCAGTCTGCGCCGTGGCTCAGTCCCCGCCATGGCTCAGTCCCCCCATGGCTCAGTATGTGCTGTGGCTCAGTCCCCACCGTGGCTCAGTCTGTGCTGTGGCTCAGTCTGCGCCGTGGCTCAGTCCCCGCCGTGGCTCAGTCCCCACCGTGGCTCAGTCTGCGCCGTGGCTCAGTCTGCGCCGTGGCTCAGTCCCCGCCATGGCTCAATCTGTGCCGTGGGTCAGTCTGCGCTGTGGCTCAGTCCCCGCCATGGCTCAATCTGTGCCGTGGCTCAGTCTGCGCCGTGGCTCAGTCCCCGCCATGGCTCAGTCCCCACCGTGGCTCAGTCTGTGCTGTGGCTCAGTCCCCACCGTGGCTCAGTCTGTGCCGTGGCTCAGTCCCCACTGTGGCTCAGTCTGTGCCGTGGCTCAGTCCCCACCGTGGCTCAGTCTGCGCCATGGCTCAGTCCCCGCCATGGCTCAGTCTGCGCCGTGACTCAGTCTGCGCCGTGGCTCAGTCCCCGCCATGGCTCAGTCCCCCCATGGCTCAGTATGTGCTGTGGCTCAGTCCCCTACCGTGGCTCAGTCTGTGCTGTGGCTCAGTCTGCGCCGTGGCTCAGTCCCCACCGTGGCTCGGTCTGCGCCGTGGCTCAGTCTGCGCCGTGGCTCAGTCCCCGCCATGGCTCAATCTGTGCCGTGGCTCAGTCTGCGCCATGGCTCAGTCCCCGCCATGGCTCAGTCCCCACCGTGGCTCAGTCTGTGCTGTGGCTCAGTCCCCACCGTGGCTCAGTCTGTGCCGTGGCTCAGTCCCCACTGTGGCTCAGTCTGTGCCGTGGCTCAGTCCCCACTGTGGCTCAGTCTGCGCCGTGGCTCAGTCCCCGCCATGGCTCAGTCTGTGCTGTGGCTCAGTCCCCACCGTGGCTCAGTCTGTGCCGTGGCTGATGGACCAGATCAACAGAAAAATGCAGCAAGTTTTTTTTTTTTTTTTTTTTTAAGGTTTCCGCTGCTGTCCTGTTTGCCCTCTGCTGGACATTTCCAGACTACTTGTGCTGATATCGTCTGATTGGGGATTTACTCTGGATTTAGTGTTGTGACATTCACTTACCAGCAGGTGGCAGCACTGCTCTGATTGAAACCTGTGAAATTTGTTTGTGTTGAAAAGAAAAAAAAATGACTGTCCATTAATTAGAATAAAAATATAAAACATATAAATATGAGAATGTGCAGAGTGTGTTTTTATTTATTTATGAATAATTCCAAGATAAAATCAATTGTATGTTTTGTAAATCTTTGGGTGTTTTCCTAACTGTCATAAATCACTGCACAAAATATAATTCCTACATGTTTGTTTTAATTTGTAAAGTGGCCATGAAATGTTAAATTAAATATTTAAATATGCTTTAATGAAATGGGTGATTTCATCACAGGTAAAGCTCCTGTTTAATTTTTACATTTGTTGATAAAGTGCTTTCCAAAAATGAAAAACAACAATACTGCACATATAAACAAATGGTAAATGCAAACATGCTTTACAAGGATGCCTCAGATTCACCCTTTCGTGTTGTGTGGGCCGCTGAAGAGGAGGTACTGCTGGCCCACCACCACTAGAGGGCGCCCTGCCTGGAGTGCGGGCTCCAGGCACCGGAGGGCGCTGCCGCCTTACAGGAGCAGCCAGGATGACAGCTGTCACCCATCATTGGAGACAGCTGATTCCAATCAACAGGGAGGTATATCAGCAGGACGGCAGCTCCACCTCATTTGCCGAGATATCGCCTTATCAAAGAGGTAACAATCTCCGCCCAAACATACGTGTGACTACAGTTGTAATTCTTGTTGATTATTTGTAGGACAGCTGACTACCGGACAACATTTGGATAAGTACTCACCTTCCTACACTTCTTGATTGTTGTTGACGAGAGGTGGAGGTGGACTCTCCACCCTCCGTGTTGCTGGGTGCAGCCGCATCCACACCTGACTGTTTCTGTTCCTTGCCAGCAGTACCGGATCCGACGAGCGGAGGCAGTGGCCACCTGGGAATTCGGGACTTGGCGGCTCCAGTATTCCCGGGGTTCGGTGGCAGAGGAAATCGGGTTGGTTCCGGTTCAACTTGGACAGACGTCTCCTATCGTCGAGCCTGCCCACACGACACCGTTGTAATTGAACTCAGTCTCAATATTGTAATCGGTTGTGTTTGTTGTGCCTGTTTCACAACAGTAAAAACAGTGTTATTTGACTCCTCCATTGTCCGTTCATTTGCGCCCCCTGTTGTGGGTCCGTGTTCCTACACTTTCACAACAGGATATCTCGGCCAACGTCATGGACCCCGAGGGGCGTCAACCGGCTGTTGAACGGCCAATGGAAGACCAGGACGCGCAGGCGTCCTCGGGAGGGGTGATCGGTGAGTTGCAGCGGATCCTCACCGCTTTCACGACTCAGATGGATTTAATGACCGAGCAGAACGTCCTCCTGAACCGCAGGGTGGAGGCTCTCGCCGCACAAGTGGAAGCGCGCCCTCCGGGCACCGCTGCGGCTCTCCCTCCCGTCGACCCTGTGCGTAACAGCGATGTTCCGTACGGAGGCTGTGTGGAGACGTGCGCAGATTTTCTTATGCAGTGCTCGCTCGTCTTCGCACAGCGTCCCGTCATGTACGCGACTGATGCTAGCAAAGTAGCTTATGTGATAAATCTGCTTCGTGGTGAGGCACGCGCTTGGGCTACAGCGCTCTGGGAGCAGAATTCACGGCTCCTTCAGACTTATGATGGGTTTGTGAGGGAGCTCAGAACCGTGTTCGATCACCCTACTAGAGGCGAGACCGCTTCAACCGTGCTACTGTCAATGAGACAGGGGCGTCGGAGCGCAGCTGCCTATGCAGTCGACTTCCGCATCGCGGCTGCGAGGTCCGGCTGGAATAGCACTGCGCTCCGCGCCGCCTTTGTAAACGGACTGTCTTTGGTTCTTAAGGAGCACCTGGTGGCTAAGGACGAACCACGGGATTTAGATGGGCTCATCGATCTTGTCATACGGTTAGACAACCGGTTAGAAGAACGTCGGCGGGAACGAGACGAAGGGCGTGGCCGGGCACGCGCCGTCCCTCTCCCTTCTGGTTCCGACCGCGCTCCGCCTTCCCCACGCTCCACGGCCCCTGCGCTCCATGGGCCCACAGCTCCCCCTGCTGACGAAGCTATGGACACGAGTAGGGCAACATTTAGGGCACCGGATGCACAGAGGAGACGGGCCCACGGAGCTTGTTTTGTTTGTGGTGCCATAGAGCACCATATGAGAGACTGCCCCGAGCGGTTAAACTCCAACGCCCGCCCCTAGAGACTGGGCTAGGGGTGGGCCGAGACATTCACGTGGGACACACCCACATTGCCACACGACTCCCAGTTACGATCCTTTATGAGGACTCAACCCTGAAGGCCCCAGCACTGGTGGACACGGGCTCTGAGGGGAATCTGTTGGACAGCAGATGGGCCAGGGAGATAGGGCTCCCCCTCGTGGCGCTTACCTTGCCTGTTCAGGTTCGGGCACTAGATGGCTCCCTACTCCCTCCGATCACGCATAAGACACCACCTGTAACTCTGGTGGTGTCAGGGAATCACCGGGAGGTGATCGAGTTTTTTGTGACCCAGGCCACCTCCCGTGTGGTTTTAGGATTTCCCTGGATGTTGAAGCACAATCCCCGGATTGATTGGCCGTCCGGGGTAGTGGTGCAGTGGAGCGAGACCTGCCATCGGGTGTGTCTAGGTTCCTCGGTTCCTCCCGGCTCCCGAGCTAAGGAGGAGGTCAGAGTCCCGCCCAATCTGGGGACGGTGCTGGTGGAGTACCACGACCTTGTTGACGTGTTCAGCAAGGATCTGGCTCTCACTCTTCCCCCCCCACTGTCCGTATGATTGTGCCATTGATTTGGTTCCGGGCAGTGAGTTCCCGTCCAGTAGGCTGTACAACCTCTCACGGCCTGAGCGCAAATCAATGGAGACCTACATCCGGGACTCGTTAGCTGCCGGGTTGATCCGGAATTCCACCTCCCCGATAGGCGCAGGTTTCTTTTTTGTGGGTAAAAAAGACGGCGGACTTCGTCCATGCATTGATTATAGGGGGCTGAACGAGATCACGGTTCGCAACCGATACCCGTTACCCCTGTTGGATTCAGTGTTCACACCCCTGCATGGAGCCCAAGTTTTCACCAAGCTCGATCTTAGAAATGCGTATCACCTGGTTCGGATCCGGAAGGGAGACGAGTGGAAGACGGCATTTAACACCCCCTTAGGTCACTTTGAGTACCTGGTCATGCCGTTCGGTCTCACAAACGCTCCCGCAACATTCCAAGCGTTGGTTAATGATGTCTTGCGGGATTTCCTGCACCGGTTCGTCTTCGTATATCTAGACGATATACTCATCTTTTCTCCGGACCCTGAGACCCATGTCCAGCATGTACATCAGGTCCTGCAGCGGTTGTTGGAGAACCGGCTGTTTGTGAAGGGCGAGAAGTGTGAGTTCCACTGCACGTCTTGGTCCTTCTTGGGGTTCATTATCTCCTCCAACTCCGTCGCTCCTGATCCGGCCAAGGTTGCGGCGGTGAGAGACTGGCCCCAACCCACAAGCCGTAGGAAGTTGCAACAGTTCCTAGGCTTTGCTAATTTCTACAGGAGGTTCATTAAGGGCTATAGCCAGGTAGTTAGCCCCCTGACAGCCCTGACCTCACCAAAAGTCCCCTTCACCTGGTCGGGTCGTTGCGAAGCCGCGTTCAAGGAGTTGAAACGGCGCTTCTCGTCTGCACCTGTCTTGGTGCAGCCCGATCCTAGTCACCAGTTAGTGGTTGAAGTGGACGCCTCGGACTCAGGGATAGGAGCCGTGCTGTCCCAGAGCGGGAAGACCGATAAGGTCCTTCACCCGTGTGCCTATTTTTCCCGCAGGTTGACCCCAGCCGAACGGAACTATGACGTCAGCAATCGAGAGCTCCTTGCGGTGAAACAGGCTCTTGAGGAGTGGAGACATCTGTTGGAGGGAACGTCCGTGCCATTCACGGTTTTCACTGACCACCAGAACCTGGAGTATATCAGGACCGCCAAGCGGCTGAATCCCAGGCAAGCCCGCTGGTCACTGTTCTTCGGCCGTTTTGACTTCCGGATCACCTACCGTTCCGGGACCAAAAACCAGAGATCGGATGCCTTGTCCCGGGTACATGAAGATGAGGTCAAAACGGAGTCGTCGGATCCCCCGGATCCCATCATCCCGGAGTCCGCTATCGTGGCCGCCCTCACCTGGGACGTGGAGAAGACCGTCCGGGAGGCCCTGACATGAGACCCGGACCCCGGAACTGGACCGAAGAACAAACTCTACGTCCCACCAGAGGCTAGGGCTGCAGTCCTGGACTTCTGTCATGGTTCTAAGCTCTCCTGCCATCCTGGGGTGCGTAGGACCATGGCAGTCGTCCGGCAGCGCTTCTGGTGGGCGTCCCTAGAGGCCGACGTCCGGGGTTACATCCAGACCTGTACCACCTGCGCCAGGGGCAAGGCCGATCACCGCAAGACCTCGGGTTTGCTACAGCCGCTGCCCGTTCCTCATCGCCCCTGGTCCCACATCGGCCTGGATTTTGTCACGGGTCTCCCGCCGTCCCAGGGAAACACCGTCATTCTCACGATAATGGACCGATTCTCCAAGGCGGCCCACTTCGTGGCCCTCCCAAAGCTACCAACGGCCCAGGAGACAGCGGACCTCCTAGTCCACCACGTCGTCCGTCTGCATGGGATACCATCAGACATCGTCTCCGATCGCGGTCCCCAGTTCTCCTCGCACATTTGGAGGAGCTTTTGCCGGGAACTGGGGGCCACGGTCAGTCTCTCGTCCGGGTATCACCCCCAGACCAACGGACAAGCAGAACGGGCCAACCAAGAAATGGAGCAGACCCTACGCTGTGTGACAGCCGCGCACCCGACGGCCTGGAGTACCCACCTGGCCTGGATCGAGTACGCCCACAACAGTCAAGTGTCATCAGCCACCGGCCTCTCCCCTTTTGAGGTGTGCTTGGGGTATCAACCCCCGTTGTTTCCGGTGGTTGAGGGAGAGGTCGGTGTGCCCTCGGTCCAGGCCCACCTACGGAAGTGCCGTCGGGTGTGGCGTACCGCCCGTTCTGCTTTGTTAAGGGCCCGGACGAGGGCAAAGAACCATGCAGACCGGCGGCGGGCCCTGGCTCCCACGTATCGTCCTGGGCAGGAAGTGTGGTTGTCCACCAAGGACATTCCCCTACAAGTGGACTCCCCAAAACTACAAGAACGATACATTGGTCCGTACAAGATACTCAAGGTCATCAATCCCGCCGCAGTGAGGCTCCAGCTTCCGGCCTCACTGCGGATTCATCCAGTATTCCACGTCTCTAGGATCAAACCTCATCACACTTTACCCCTCTGCACTCCGGGTCCGGCACCACCTCCTGCCCGGATCATTGACGGACAGCCGGCTTGGACCGTGCGCCGGCTCCTCGACGTCCGACGAATGGGCCGGGGTTTTCAGTATCTGGTGGACTGGGAGGGGTACGGCCCCGAAGAATGCTCCTGGGTGAAGAAGGGCTTCATCCTGGACCCGGCCCTCTTGGCCGACTTCTACCGTCGCCACCCGGACAAACCCGGTCGTGCGCCAGGAGGCGCCCGTTGAGGGGGGGGGTCCTGTTGTGTGGGCCGCTGAAGAGGAGGTACTGCTGGCCCACCACCACTAGAGGGCGCCCTGCCTGGAGTGCGGGCTCCAGGCACCGGAGGGCACTGCCGCCTTACAGGAGCAGCCAGGATGACAGCTGTCACCCATCATTGGAGACAGCTGATTCCAATCAACAGGGAGGTATATCAGCAGGACGGCAGCTCCACCTCATTTGCCGAGATATCGCCTTATCAAAGAGGTAACAATCTCCGCCCAAACATACGTGTGACTACAGTTGTAATTCTTGTTGATTATTTGTAGGATAGCTGACTACCGGACAACATTTGGATAAGTACTCACCTTCCTACACTTCTTGATTGTTGTTGACGAGAGGTGGAGGTGGACTCTCCACCCTCCGTGTTGCTGGGTGCAGCCGCATCCACACCTGACTGTTTCTGTTCCTTGCCAGCAGTACCGGATCCGACGAGCGGAGGCAGTGGCCACCTGGGAATTCAGGACTTGGCGGCTCCAGTATTCCCGGGGTTCGGTGGCAGAGGAAATCGGGTTGGTTCCGGTTCGACTTGGACAGACGTCTCCTATCGTCGAGCCTGCCCACACGACACCGTTGTAATTGAACTCAGTCTCAATATTGTAATCGGTTGTGTTTGTTGTGCCTGTTTCACAACAGTAAAAACAGTGTTATTTGACTCCTCCATTGTCCATTCATTTGCGCCCCCTGTTGTGGGTCCGTGTTCCTACACTTTCACAACATTTCGCTGCTGTCATGCATGGTGCTCACAACACACCACGAGAAACTCAAGGTTTAGGGATGTTGTCAAAGGGCCCTTAGTGATTTTCTGGCCTGACAGGGGTTTGAATCAAAGAGATGTGTTCATGTGTTTGTGGTCTGACCTTTGACCTGTGAAAATTGTAATTAATTGTACCTCAGTTTGGTTTTTGCATGTCATTGCCACAGTTTGTCAGTTTATGGTCAATGTTCAGGGGCCCTTTTGTGTGTGTGTGTGTGTGTGTGTGTGTGTGTGTGTGTGTGTGTGTGTGTGTGTGTGTGGTGGTGGGGGGGGGAGGGCACTGCAGAAAATGAACCAGCTCACATGTTTTCAGACAGCTGAGCTCTTTTATGGACCAACACAATAATTACAAAACCCGAGAGAAGATCGTCAGCATCTCACAAGGTCATTTAGGTCCTTCAGACTTTATTTTGAGTGAAGGCAAAGCCCCCCTACACTCCCCACCTTTTCAAGCATTTTTCCTTTTTTGCTTTTCAGCTGACACCCCCCCCACCCATAATTACAGCCCTCTTAACCCCCTCCCACTTTAAGCATTTTTTTTAATGTAGATGTAAATTAATATTCAAAGTTTTCAGCTAGTTGACAGTACGGCTGTAGAATATGGACAAATTATCGTATCTCAATATTGTCATATAAACTGTCATGTAAATGTCACTTATATACCTGCTGTCCATATTCTTGAGCCGCTTAGGTGTGTAGGGAGAGTTCCCATGGGATAAAAAAGATTTTCAAACTACCATCCCTGGTTCTCAAGACCAGGCACCTAAGTGGCTTTAGTCTCTCTTTTTTTTTTTAATATTTCAGTGTACCTTAGTAAACATTAGTAGAGTTCCACCTTAGTTTATTGTAGTTTAGTGTCTGTATTGCAACATTTGTAAAGAGGTGTCATTTTATTTAACGGAGTGGCTATACACCCAACCGCTGGTTCAGTAAAGTAAATACGCGAGCATATACACCCAACCTCAACCGCCCAATGAGCACGCTTGCAAGCTCACTTCCGGTTTCAACGCAGGAGGAAAAAAAGGCGGATATTTTTTTGCTGGCTGCAGGAGGGTTTGCAGCCCACGGAGGAGCTGTGATCTAAAGCAGTTCTGTTTGGCTCATCATACCCAGGGAACAGTGTCAAACTAACACCATCTTACAGCCAACAAGCAGCATTTTGTTCAAAAACTGTTTCGTCGTCGTTAACAGGCTTCTGTTCAAAATGCTTATGAAGTTTGTCTGTTTTCATCCACTGTTGTGTTTTCACAGTAATTAAAGATGGCGCCGTTAAATGTGTCAAACATACGCCACAATAGAGCCTTAAAAATGGTGCAAAAAAGTTTAGTTTCGATGCACAAAACATGTCAAATACACGTTCACGGTTGGGCGATTAAGGTAAGACATTATATTTATCTGCCCAACGGTTGGGCGTATAGCCTCTGCCTTTATTTAAAGTGGCAAGTCGTTTTGAAGTTATTAATTCCGAGCAGACTCCGTCTCAGCAGAGAGCTGCGCAGTGTTTGGAGCTGTGCCAACTGGCTTTGAGAGGGGTTAAGAAGCAGACTTACTGCTTCTGAAGAGCAGAGAATCAAAGAGCCATGAGCCACTGAATCGAAGCATTGCTTCATTGATTCACACTTCAAACTGGAGTCGCACTGCAGAAACGGCTAATTACAGAGCCGTTACGCTGTATTGAAAATAAGCATAACGGTCCAAAATTATAGCATAACGGGCCATAACGCAAGTTTGCCCTAGCTAGAACACTGGTGTCCAGTCAGTTTTCAGGAGAGTCCAGTGAAACCCCGGCCTCCGCTCTAGCTCCACCCATGCCAGGAAGTGTTTGATATTTGAACATTTCCTCTTTCACTGTGACTGAGAATTTGCCACTTCCTGTTTGAGTGTCAGCTTGCCACTGAGTTCCCATGAGATTCCATGGGATCTTGTCTGTCAGTCCAGGAAGTGTTTGACATTTGAACATTTCCTGTTTTACTCTGGATTTGAAAATTGGCACTTCCTGTTTAGGACGCCTTGTACCATGAGTGAGCTTCACACTGCTGTGTGACGCTTTGCTCATATAAATTCAGAATGCATGCATATTTTCTCCCCACGGCGGGCAGCCTCATCACTGTGTGCTTTGTGTGTTTTTAAACAAACAGAACACAAAGGGGTGTGTGCTCTGTACAGAGGGGTGTGTGCGCTCTGTATAGAAGGGTGTGTGCTCTGTATAGAGGGGTGTGTGCTCTGTACAGAGGGGTGTGTGCGCTCTGTATAGAAGGGTGTGTGCTCTGTATAGAGGGGTGTGTGCTCTGTACAGAGGGGTGTGTGCGCTCTGTATAGAAGGGTGTGTGCGCTCTGTATAGAGGGGTGTGTGCTCTGTATAGAGGGGTGTGTGCTCTATACAGAGGGGTGTGTGCGCTCGGTACAGAGGGGTGTGTGCTCTGTATAGAGGGGTCTGTGCTCTGTATAGAGGGGTGTGTGCTCTGTACAGAGGGGTGTGTGCGCTCTGTACAAAGGGGTGTGTGCTTTGTACAGAGGGGTGTGCGCTCTGTACAGAGGGGTGTGTGCTTTGTACAGAGGGGTGTGCGCTCTGTACAGAGGGGTGTGTGCTCTGTACAGAGGGGTGTGTGCTTTGTACAGTGGGGTGTGTGCTCTGTACAGAGGGGTGTGTGCTCTGTATAGAGGGGTGTGTGCTCTGTACAGAGGGGTGTGTGCTCTGTATAGAGGGGTGTGTGCTCTGTATAGAGGGGTGTGTGCTTTGTACAGTGGGGTGTGTGCTCTGTACAGAGGGGTGTGTGCTTTGTACAGTGGGGTGTGTGCTCTGTACAGAGGGGTGTGTGCTTTGTACAGAGGGGTGTGCGCTCTGTACAGAGGGGTGTGTGCTCTGTACAGAGGGGTGTGTGCTCTGTACAGAGGGGTGTGTGCTCTGTACAGAGGGGTGTGTGCTTTGTACAGTGGGGTGTGTGCTCTGTATAGAGGGGTGTGTGCTCTGTATAGAGGGGTGTGTGCTCTTTACAGAGGGGTGTGTGCTTTGTACAGAGCGGTGTGTGCTCTGTACAGAAGGGTGTGTGCTCTGTACAGAGGGGTGTGTGCTTTGTACAGAGGGGTGTGTTCTCTGTATAGAGGGGTGTGTGCTCTGTATAGAGGGGTGTGTGCTCTGTACAAAGGGGTGTGTGCTTTGTACAGAGGGGTGTGCGCTCTGTACAGAGGGGTGTGTGCTTTGTACAGAGGGGTGTGTGCTCTTTTGTAAAATTTCATTCTAAGTTAACTATTTAAATAGTTCTTTTAGTCAGACAGGAAAGATTGTTTTACCTGCTTTACATGTTTCGGCTACCTCCTGTATCCTTCCTCAGAAGCGTCACAAGATGGGAAAGTGACGTGTCCTGTAGGCTGCTACTTATTGGTTTGGCCAGACAGCAGGGGTAACTTACGTCCCCTACTGTCTGACATCTTCTCCAGGACGGCATCCCATGTATGTGATAGGCTGTAGGCCCCCTCATCCCGATTCATGCTTCTTGGACCTCGCTTGCGGATCTCGATGGCCTCTCTGATCCAGCGGTGGTATTTGTTGCTTTCAGCACGTATGACCCTGGCATTGGTCCAGTCCATGATGTGATTTTTCCTCTTGCAATGGTCGGATATGGCTGATTTGAGATTTTCCTGCTCAGCTCGTTCTTTTATTGCTCTTGTTTGTCTATTGGCTGTCTGTTTTTCACATTCTTTTTGATGTTCATTTTTCCTTCTTCCAAATTGTCTCCCTGTCTCCCCAATGTATGTTTTGTTGAATGATAAGCATGGTATTTCATATATTACATCGCATTTGTGTTCTGGTTTTATCTTGTCCTTGGGCCTGACTAAAAGCTGTCTGAGTTTGGTGTGTGGTTTGACCGGTGTATTGATGATGTATTTTTTCATGACTCTTTGGATGCGTTCAGTGACCCCCCCTGATATATGGCAGTGTGACTATGGCCGGTTTGTTTTTTTTGAGAGTGTTCTTTTTCTTCTTTTGTACGTGTTTTTCTGTGTTTTGTACCTGTTTTTTTTTTTTTTTTTACCTTTTTCTGTTGTGATTTGGCGCTATATAAATAAAATTGATTTGATTTGATTTGATTGGATACTGGCAGTTTGTGAGTGCATTGTGTATGTGAGTCTCCTCCTCTTCCCTGTCCTGTGTATCTGTGACTATGGTGGCCCGGTTGTACAGTGTTCTGACTACTGACAGCTTGTGTTCTGTGGGGTGTTCCGATGTCTAGAGCAAATACTGGTCTGTGTGAGTAGGTTTCCTGTGTATTTTAAGTTTGATGCTGCCGTCTGTGCATGTAACAGTTTATATAAAAGTTTTGGACCAAGCGGTGTCAAGGCATGCCAGGTGCTGGAACATCAATTTTTAAAGTTAGTGCGGTACAAGAACCACCTACGCTTCCATCTGAGGTGCCGGGAAGAGGGAATAATCCCGAGGAGTTTATACATCAGAAACCCGATAAAGACCAAGAACTCTGAGGACATCGTACGCAAAGCACGTAAGGCCCTGGTTAAAGAACAGATATGGATTATTACACACAACATCACGAAAATCAACGCAGACATCGAGGAAAAAAGGCAGGATTTTAAATGCATCTACAATCCACAACCTGAAATAAACGTGGACATGACGGAGCATTTAAAACAACAATACGAAAAGGAGTTCATAAAAACCAAGAAGAGACACATCGAAAAACTGGACAAACTCTTAACCAAAACAAAAGCTAACAGGGACACAACAAAACACGCAGCTGTGCCAGACAATTGGGTAAAAAACTACTCACAACATCAGCTCACACAAACAGAAACACAAGTATTAGCAAAAGGACTCAACTACACAATAACACCGGACACAATACCATACGAGGATTTCATTGTAGCCATGGAATTAGCTTGTCAATCCATAGACGATCAGGGAAAGAAATCAGCATTACACAATGAGGTAGCAGGCATTCTCAAAACCGCACATTTACCACCCAGTAACATCACCAAGGAAGAAAGGAGAGCCATACATACACTAGGTAAACAGGACGACATCATTATATTACCAGCAGACAAAGGTTGCACCACAGTAGTTATGGATAGGGACAGTTACAACTACAAAATAGACATCCTGCTTAAGGACCACAACACATACCACACAGTGAAAAAAGACCCAACAGAACAGCTATAAAGGACTCTTAAATCATTACTCAGACCCATGTTAGCTGAAAACAAAATAACTCAGGACTCATACAATCACCTGGTGCCCACAGCCACCATCACCCCCCGGATATATGGTTTGCCGAAAATACACAAGCCTGACACACCACTCCGCCCCATTGTCGATAGCATAGCATCCGTCACTTATAACCTTTCCAAATCTCTTGTAGAAATCATAAAACCCCTCCTCGGACTCACTGAACAGCACTGCAGGAACTCACAACAACTGGCAAAGGACTTACAACAAATCACCATAGGACAGGATAAAATATTCATATCACACGATGTCATATCACTTTTCACAAAAACCCCAGTAGAAGCCACACTCAACATCGTACACAGTAGACTCAGTAAGGACAAATCACTCCGGAAACAAACCAAACTCACAGTTGAAGACATCATGTCACTACTCAGATTCGTTGCCACATCCACTTACTTTCAATACAACAACACCATATACAAACAGACTGAAGGGAGACCCGTTATCAGCCATTATGAGCGGGTTTTTCATGGAGCATCTAGAACAACAAGCTATATCCACAGCACCAGCAGATTGTAGCATATCGTTTTGGAAAAGGTACATCAATGACATTTTAGAAAAAATAAAAACCGGACACACACAACAGCTCACAGATCACCTCAACACCACAGACCATACAGGCAGCATCAAATTCACGTACGAAGAGGAAACAAACAATGAAATAGCTTTTTTGGATTTAAAAATACACCACAACACAGACAGCAGTATCAAACTTAAAATACACAGGAAACCCACACACACGGACCAATATTTGCTCTGGACATCAGAACACCCTACAGAACATAAGCTGTGAGTACTCAGAACACTGTACAACTGGGCCACTATAGTCACAGATACACAGGACAGGGAAGAGGAGGAGACACACATACACAATGCACTCACAAACTGCCAGTATCCACAATGGGCAATAGAAAAAGGTAAAAAAAACAGGTACAAAACACAGAAAAACACGTACAACAGAAGAAAAAGAACACTCTCAAAAAAAAAAAAATGGCCATAGTCACACTGCCATATATCAGGGGGGTCACTGAACACATCCAGAGAGTCATGAAAAAATACATCATCAATACACCGGTCAAACCACACACTAAACTCAGACAGCTTTTAGTCAGGCCCAAGGACAAGATAAAACCAGAACACAAATGCGATGTAATATATGAAATACCATGCTTATCATACAACAACACATACATTGGGGAGACGGGGAGACAATTTGGAAGAAGGAAAAATGAACATCAAAAAGAATGTGAAAAAGAGACAGCCAATAGACAAACAAGAGCAATAAAAGAACAAGCCGAGCAAGAAAATCTCAAATCAGCCATATCCGACCATTGCAAAAGGAAAAATCACATTATGGACTGGACCAATGCCAGGGTCATACGTGCTGAAAGCAACAAATACCACCGCTGGATCAGAGAGGCCATCGAGATCCGCAAGCGAGGTCCAAGAAGCATGAATCGGGATGAGGGGGCCTACACCCTATCACATACATGGGATGCCGTCCTGGAGAAGCCGTCAGACAGTAGGGGGCGTACGTTACCCCTGCTGTCTGGCCAAACAAAGAAGTAGCAGCCTACAGGACACATCACTTTCCCATCTTGTGACACTTCTGAGGAAAGCTACAGGAAGTAGCCGAAACATGTAAAGCAGGTAAAACAATCTTTCCTGTCTGACTAAAAGAACTATTTAAATAGGGTGTTTGCTCTGTACAGAGGGGTGTGTGCTCTGTACAAAGGGGTGTTTGCTCTGTACAGAGGGGTGTGTGCTCTGTACAGAGGCGTGTTTGCTCTGTATAGAGGGGTGTGTGCTCTGTATAGAGGGGTGTGTGCTTTGTACAGAGGCGTGTTTGCTCTGTATAGAGGGGTGTGTGCTCTGTATAGAGGGGTGTGTGCTTTGTACAGAGGGGTGTGTGCTTTGTACAGAGTGGTGTGTGCTCTGTATAGAGGGGTGTGTGCTTTGTACAGAGGGGTGTGTGCTCTGTACAGAGGGGTGTGTGCTTTGTACAGAGGGGTGTGTGCTTTGTACAGAGTGGTGTGTGCTCTGTATAGAGGGGTGTGTGCTCTGTATAGAGGGGTGTGTGCTTTGTGCAGAGGGGTGTGTGCTTTGTGCAGAGTGGTGTGTGCTCTGTATAGAGTGGTGTGTGCTCTGTATAGAGGGGTGTGTGCTTTGTGCAGAGGGGTGTGTGCTTTGTACAGAGTGGTGTGTGCTCTGTATAGAGGGGTTTGTGCTCTGTATAGAGCGGTGTGTGCTCTGTATAGAGGGGTGTGTGCTTTGTGCAGAGTGGTGTGTGCTCTGTATAGAGGGGTGTGTGCTCTGTATAGAGGGGTGTGTGCTCTGTATAGAGGGGTGTGTGCTTTGTGCAGAGGGGTGTGTGCTTTGTGCAGAGTGGTGTGTGCTCTGTATAGAGGGGTTTGTGCTCTGTATAGAGCGGTGTGTGCTCTGTATAGAGGGGTGTGTGCTTTGTGCAGAGTGGTGTGTGCTCTGTATAGAGGGGTGTGTGCTTTGTACAGAGTGGTGTGTGCTCTGTATAGAGGGGTGTGTGCTCTGTATAGAGGGGTGTGTGCTCTGTACAAAGAGGCATTTTCTAACTGCTGATCTGCCCCACTGCTTGACTGTCCGTCCTGACAGGAGGGATGTCTGGAGGATTTCTTCGAAAGTCAATAACATCTCTTTTGTTTTTTCAACATTAATGTGTAAGAAGGATGCTTTACACCAGTCTGTGAATTCCCTCACCACTGGTCCATGATCATGGGCGTTACCACTCAGCAGGGACACGATAACTGAGTCATATGCAAATTTAACATATTGGCTGCATATTGGCTGCAGAATTCATTTCTATTGGCTGCAGAATTCATTTCTATATCAAACAAATGATAAAAGTGAAAGGACCCTGAGGTGATCCAGTGGAGGTGATGAGAGTGTCTGACAGGACACCGTTTACTCTCAGCCCTTGTGGACTCCCTGTTAAAAAGGCAATCAGCCAGGCTATAAGACCAGGATTGACATTGTAAGAGTCCTGTAGTCTTCCTGCTAAAATGTGTGGCTGAATGCAATTAAAAGCAGATGAAAAATCAATAAATAAGAGGCGAGCGAAGGAACGGGCTTCCTCAAGGTGAGTTAAAACCAAACTCAGGAAGGTGTCCCCCGCATCTTCAGCTCCTCTGCCTGACCTGTAAGTGAACTGCAGTGGGTCCAGCTTATCCTGGACACGGGTCAGAATGAAGTCCTTGACAATTTTCTCAAATGACTTCATAATCAGGGAGGGTAATGCAGCAGGTTTGAAGTCATTTGAGGATTTGGGAGATGCAGACTTGAGATGCAGACTTGAGATGCAGACTTGAGATGCAGACTTGGGTACAGGAACGATAATGGAGTCTTTCCAGAGAGAGGGGACCCTGTGAAGCTGGAGGGACATTAAAAAGATAAAACTAAATATATCTGCCAATTGGACAGCAGAGTTCTTAAGAACATGACCTCCAATGCCATCAGGGTCAGGATTTTTCCTCTCCTTGACACCACGGAAGAGTTCACAAACTTTGTTCTTACAAACAACAATACTGCTCTGAGATGAGCCAATATTTCTAAAAGCTGACAGTTCATCACTAAAATCCTAAACATTAAAATGATTATAAAAACTGCTGAGTTCATTGGAAAGCAGCAGATCAGACTTTCCATTCAGGGAGATTTGACCTTTTCGTGGATTGCATCCCCATCATGGATTTCACCCCCTCCCATGCAGAGTGAGAGCGACCGCACTGAGCGTGCTCTCCACCTTGACCTTGTACCTGCACTTGGCAAGTTTGAGCTCCTTTTTGAGCTGTTTTTGAAGCCGTCTCTGTTGTACAGCGTCACCCTGCACTGAAAAAAATGATACTTTGGATCAACTTTAAAAAATTGATGTAATTTGTTACAGCTAATTTTTTTAGTTTCTCACAATGTATATTTATGATTTTGTAAAGTGATTCCAGCAGATTTAAACTGGAAACCACAATTTTCCATTAGACCACTATAAATAAGTACTTTGAATGAAGGGCGCTGTGTTTCACTTTTTTCAGTGTGGAAGAAGCAAATGTTACTTTGATTAATTATATTTTTGACACTTTTTGTCACCCACGGCTTGTTATTTCGGTAGAAGAAAATTTCTTTCAGCGGAATGATGGAGGACTCACAAAAAGAGACATAAGAAGAGACCACTTCAGTTCATTCGTCAAGATCCACACGAACGTCTTTGAACAAATTCCAGTCTGTATTCCTCAACCCGGAACCAAACGTCTCTCTGGCTTGTTCCTCTTCAAGACAGATTTGTATCATGGAAGTCAATAAACCACACTGTGCTCTGCTGAAAGAAGTATGTGCCCTTCACAGACCCAAAACAAAGGTCGAGACACTTTGCTTCGCTGAGTGACTTGCGGGTCACTGCAGGGTCTCTGTCAAGGTGATAGAGGGCTCCAAAACTGTCAATCTCCAGATCTGACTGAGGGTCCTGCTCTTTAAGCCACATCTCTGTCCGAACCAAAAGACAGGTGTCCCTGTACTCAGCCAGGTATTTGACGTTACCGTGAAGCTCATCCACTTTAGGATGAGGACTGAATGTTCACCAGGATGACAGTTGGCCAAGGGATCCAACGGTGGGCCTGCCGCTTCAGCCTCTGGCGCAGTCTACTGCATCTCCCTCTTTTCCTTGTACGCCTCTGCCCAGATGCCCAGCTCCAGTTCCCCGTGGATGGGTTCAGCCGGTAGATCTCCGTGGGGACAGCTGCCAAGAAATCCACAGTGCTGATCCCGGAGTCACGGAGCAGAAGAAGCCACAGCTCTGCTGGATGGGTTTCCCACACCCACCAACTCCATGTAAAAACTGCAAAAAGGAAGATGATTTCCACCAAACAGGATTCAGTCCCTGCTGCCATTGTCCCCCACAAACACTTAAAATAGTCAGTTAAAATAAATGGTTAAAAAACCCCACTAAAAACACATTAAGGAACAGCCACGTAGGCACCCGTCTCACACACTGCTGCATGTCGCCATGACCAGTGCCACATACAATGAAGTGTTTTCATTGTAATTTTCACAGATCAAAGGTCAGGAGAGAGCATATCTAGCAGGAGAGAGCATATCTCACCCGTGTTGGCCTCCCTTCATTGGCTTCCTGTTAATGCTAGAATAGAATTTAAAATTCTTCTTCTTACTTATAAGGTTTTGAATAATCAGGTCCCATCTTATCTTAGGGACCTTGTAGTACCATATTACCCCATTAGAGCGCTTCGCTCTCAGACTGCGGGCTTACTTGTAGTTCCTAGGGTTTGTAAGAGTAGAATGGGAGGCAGAGCCTTCAGCTTTCAGGCTCCTCTCCTGTGGAACCAGCTCCCAATTCAGATCAGGGAGACAGATACCCTCTCTACTTTTAAGATTAGGCTTAAAACTTTCCTTTTCGCTAAGGCTTATAGTTAGGGCTGGATCGGGTGACCCTGGACCATCCCTTGGTTATGCTGCTATAGACGTAGACTGCTGGGGGGTTCCCATGATGCACTGTTTCTTTCTCTTTTTGCTCTGTATGCAAGTCATGAAGTCATTACTAGTTAAAGTTAATGGAATACTCAGCTCAATAGAGCTCTGAGTCTTTGTCAGCCTGGCTACAGTGCTGAAAAGAAACCTGGGGTTGTTCTTATTTTCTTCAATTAGTGATGAGTAGAAAGATGTCCTAGCTTTACGGAGGGCTTTTTTATAGAGCAACAGACTCTTTTTCCAGGCTAAGTGAAGATCTTCTAAATTAGTGAGACGCCATTTCCTCTCCAACTTACGGGTTATCTGCTTTAAGCTACGAGTTTGTGAGTTATAACACGGAGTCAGACACTTCTGATTTAAAGCTCTCTTTTTCAGAGGAGCTACAGCATCCAAAGTTGTCTTCAATGAGGATGTAAAACTATTGACGAGATACTCTATCTCCCTTACAGAGTTTAGGTAGCTACTCTGCTCTGTGTTGGTATATGGCATTAGAGAACATAAAGAAGGAATCATATCCTTAAACCTAGTTACAGCGCTTTCTGAAAGACTTCTAGTGTAATGAAACTTATTCCCCACTGCTGGGTAATCCATCAGAGTAAATGTAAATGTTATTAAGAAATGATCAGACAGAAGGGAGTTTTCAGGGAATACTGTTAATTCTTCTATTTCCATACCATAAGTCAGAACAAGATCTAAGATATGATTAAAGTGGTGGGTGGACTCATTTACTTTTTGAGCAAAGCCAATAGAGTCTAATAATAGATTAAATGCAGTGTTGAGGCTGTCATTCTCAGCATCTGTGTGGATGTTAAAATCGCCCACTATAATTATCTTATCTGAGCTAAGCACTAAGTCAGACAAAAGGTCTGAAAATTCACAGAGAAACTCACAGTAACGACCAGGTGGACGATAGATAATAACAAATAAAACTGGTTTTTGGGACTTCCAATTTGGATGGACAAGATAAGAGACAAGCTTTCAAATGAATTAAAGCTCTGTCTGGGTTTTTGATTAATTAATAAGCTGGAATGGAAGATTGCTGCTAATCCTCCGCCCCGGCCCGTGCTACGAGCATTCTGACAGTTAGTGTGACTCGGGGGTGTTGACTCATTTAAACTAACATATTCATCCTGCTGTAACCAGGTTTCTGTAAAGCAGAATAAATCAATATGTTGATCAATTATTATATCATTTACCAACAGGGACTTAGAAGAGAGAGACCTAAGCTGCTCCATCCAAAGTGGGATGGATGCCGTCTCTCCTAACAAGACCAGGTTTTCCCCAGAAGCTTTGCCAATTATCTATGAAGCCCACCTCAACACTAAGGTACAAGCAGCTACAACTGAGCTTCACAAACAGACCCACAGTTTACATTATGAACCTGAGACTTGTTCTGTTACCAATAATATAAGTTAAACTGATAGGAAGCATATTTCCATACTTTACCAGTTTGCTAGTCATACAAGAGGGAGAATGTTTAGTCTGGACTCACTCACTCACTCTGGAATGTATGGAATCTGACTGTTTTATTTCCATAGGGAGATCATTCCACAAAACAGGTGCATGATAAGAGAAAGCTCTGTGACTGGCAGACACCTGATTCACCCTAGGGACACAAAGTAGTCCTGCACCCTGAGAATGCAGAGCCCAGACTGGTATGTAGGGTTTAATTAGGTCAGCTAGGTAGGGAGATACTAGTCCATGATGTTAAGAACAGAACCTTAAAATGAGACCTCACAAGGACAGGAAGCCAGTGAAGAGACACCAAAATGTGTGTAATACCATCAAACTTTCTACTTCTCAAAATTCTGGCAGCAGTATTTTGAACCAATTGGAGACCCCTAATGCTGGACTGCTGGAAACCAGGAAATAGAACATTTCAGTAGTCCAGTCTAGAAGAGACAAATGCATGAGTCTCTGCATCAGCCATAGACAGGATGAGAGCACACACCCCTCTGTACAGGATGGGATCTTTGCGATATTAGGAAGGTGGAGATTTCTGGTGATTTCGGTGATGTGTAGGTCAAAGGACAGTGTGGGACAAAAATTCTCCCCAAGGTCCTTTTCACTTTATGATAAGAGTGATGTATGATGCATGAGCCTAGCTTAAGCGTTAGCTGGTCAAATTGATGTCAATGTGAATCAACCCCCTTCGTGAATCAACTCATGTGAGTCAGTCAACTCCCAAATGCCTTGATGGAATCGTAATCCAAATATAAAGTTCATGAATGATTTGCAGAGGGGGTCAGAAGGCTTATTTATATGAATGTTGACGTCACCAGCAATGAGAATGTTATTAGAGATAAACTCACCAAATTCATCTAAGAATTCAGAATATGGGCCTTGGGGCCTATATGCAGTGACAAAATGACATGGTTGATTTTTATTTGTCTGACTTTGCATGTATAAATAGTTTTACATCCTCACTGAGCACAACTTTGGATGCTGTAGCTCCTCTGAAAAAGAGAGCCTTAAAGAGTGCCTGACTCCGTGGTATAACTCACAAACTCGCAGCTTAAAGCAGATAACCCGTAAGTTGGAGAGGAAATGGTGTCTCACTAATTTAGAAGATCTTCACTTAGCCTGGAAAAAGAGTCTGTTGCTCTATAAAAAAGCCCTCCGTAAAGCTAGGACATCTTACTACTCATCACTAATTGAAGAAAATAAGAACCCCAGGTTTCTTTTCAGCACTGTAGCCAGGCTGACAAAGAGTCAGAGCTCTATTGAGCCGAGTATTCCTTTAACTTTAACTAGTAATGACTTCATGACTTTCTTTGCTAATAAAATTTTAACTATTAGAGAAAAAATTACTCATAACCATCCCAAAGACATATCATTATCTTTGGCTGCTTTCAGTAATGCTGGTATTTGGTTAGACTCTTTCTCTCTGATTGTTCTGTCTCAGTTATTTTCATTAGTTACTTCCTCCAAACCATCAACATGTCTATTAGACCCCATTCCTACCAGGCTGCTCAAGGAAGCCCTACCATTATTTAATGCTTTGATCTTAAATATGATCAATCTATCTTTATTAGTTGGCTATGTACCACAGGCTTTTAAGGTGGCAGTAATTAAACCATTACTTAAAAAGCCATCACTTGACCCAGCTATCTTAGCTAATTATAGGCCCATCTCCAACCTTCCTTTTCTCTCAAAAATTCTTAAAAGGGTAGCTGTAAAACAGCTAACTGATCATCTGCAGCGGAATGGTCTATTTGAAGAGTTTCAGTCAGGTTTTAGAATTCATCATAGTACAGAAACAGCATTAGTGAAGGTTACAAATGATCTTCTTATGGCCTCAGACAGTGGACTCATCTCTGTGCTTGTCCTGTTACACCTCAGTGCTGCTTTTGATACTGTTGACCATAAAATTTTATTACGGAGATTAGAGCATGCCATAGGTATTAAAGGCACTGCGCTGCAGTGGTTTGAATCATATTTATCTAATAGATTACAATTTGTTCATGTAAATGGGGAGTCTTCTTCACAGACTAAGGTTAATTATGGAGTTCCACAAGGTTCTGTGCTAGGACCAATTTTATTCACTTTATACATGCTTCCCTTAGGCAGTATTATTAGAAAGCATTGCTTAAATTTTCATTGTTACGCAGATGATACCCAGCTTTATCTATCCATGAAGCCAGAGGACACACACCAATTAGTTAAACTGCAGGAATGTCTTACAGACATACAGACATGGATGACCTCTAATATCCTGCTTTTAAATTCTGATAAAACCGAAGTTATTGTACTTGGCCCCACAAATCTTAGAAACATGGTGTCTAATCAGATCCTTACTCTGGATGGCATTACCCTGACCTCTAGTAATACTGTGAGAAATCTTGGAGTCATTTTTGATCAGGATATGTCATTCAATGCGCATATTAAACAAATATGTATGATTGCTTTTTTGCATTTGTGCAATATCTCTAAAATTAGAAAGGTCTTGTCTCAGAGTGATGCTGAAAAACAAATTCATGCATTTATCTCCTCTAGGCTGGACTATTGTAATTCATTATTATCAGGTTGTCCTTATAGTTATAAGCTTATAGTTAGGGCTGGATCAGGTGACCCTGAACCATCCCTTAGTTATGCTGCTATAGACGTAGACTGCTGGGGGGTTCCCATGATGCACTGTTTCTTTCTCTTTTTGCTCTGTATGCACCACTCTGCATTTAATCATTAGTGATTGATCTCTGCTCTCTTCCACAGCATGTCTTTTTCCTGATTCTCTCCCCTCAGCCCCAACCAGTCCCAGCAGAAGACTGCCCCTCCCTGAGCCTGGTTCTGCTGGAGGTTTCTTCCTGTTAAAGGGGAGTTTTTCCTTCCCACTGTCGCCAAGTGCTTGCTCACAGGGGGTCGTTTTGACCATTGGGGTTTTTCTGTAATTATTGTATGGCTTTGCCTTACAATATAAAGTGCCTTGGGGCAACTGTTTGTTGTGATTTGGCGCTATATAAATAAAATTGATTTGATTTGATTTGATGTGGCATCTTGGGAAGAGCAGAGAGTCAAATGTTGAAGTGAATTATATTTTAGGCCCCAAGAGCATTAAAGCATCAACTCTGCCTTGCTTTGTATTAGTGCAGCAGATAACTGAAACAATCCTTCACATGGTTATGCAAGCATCAGATTTGCATAAATCAGTGTTGGAGAAAAAAGTGCTGGCCACTTGATAATCCAATATGACAGCTAGGTTGGGGTCAATGAAGAATTACACAGGGGTCAAAATTTAAAATTGCTCCAATCATATTAAAAGCTATACCACATTATGTGCCTGATCACAAAGACTCCAAAAAGGTATAGTTTGGGCTATCTATGACTAAATGTTCTGGAGTTATGGGGTAAAAACAGCAAGAATGGTAAGAAAGGTCAGTTTCAGCTTGCACAGGAGTCAAAAGTTAAAGTTTACACCAATTTTGGTAAGAATTGGTGCAAATTATTGGTTGAAATAATATGATTAATAAATGGAATAGTTTTGACTGTGTTGAATGCTTGGTTTGCAGAGTAAATGTCAAACAATGTTGACGTACATTGGATTGTATGACATGTGACGTATGTTACCCTGTAAAGTGACAACTAAGCATGAGACATGGTGCAAATTATTCCATTTTAAGACCAACCAATAAAACAACCAATAATTTGCATCACATTGGACAAAACCTGGAGGACCTTTAACTTTTGACCCCTGTACAAACTGAAACTGACCTTGTCACTATTCTTGCTGTTTTTACCAGGGTTGGGAGGGTTCCTTTAAAATGTATTCCGATACAGTTAAAAATGTAATTTGATTACTTTCAATTACTTCTGGATTACTCCAATATCAAATATGTTAATACAGAAAAAAGAAACTAAATGTAAATAGTCTTGACCACATAATACAGTTTATTAAGCAAAAATGAAACTGTTTCTTTGACATGGCATGCTCTGTTTTACTTCACATTATGAATTAAGTGTTGTGTGGGCCGCTGAAGAGGAGGTACTGCTGGCCCACCACCACCAGAGGGCGCCCTGCTTGAAGTGCGGGCTTCAAGCACGAGAGGGCGTCGGAGCAACAGAGAGTGACAGCTGTCACTCGTCAACAGCACCAGCTGTCACTCATTCTACCATCACCATAAAAGCCGGATTGCAACTCCACCTCCCCGCCGAGAAGTCAGCTACCACTCAGGTAACCTTCTCTGCGATTTATATTGAGACTAAAACATTGTTCTGTGTGCAGCCGTGTTCCTGCGGGCTCTGTCTGAAGCTGGATTGACGGACAGTGGGAGGGCGACGTTTTTTGCCTCTCACTCCATCCAGGAAAGAGACCAACAGGCGCTGCACGGGTGAAATTGTTTCTGGAGGTGGAGGTTCTCCCTGCCGGAGGAACTGAGTACGGAGAGATTACTGGGTGTGTATCCACACACCCACCATTAACTATTTCTGTTTCTGCCAGCAGTACCAGGTTTGACAGCTGGAGACGGTGGCCACCTGGGACCCAGGACTTGGCGGCTCCGGTGTTCTTCAGATCCATTGGCGGTGGAAGCCGTGTGGGATCCGGCTCTTCTCTGGACAGACATCTTCTATCCTCAAGCCTGCCCACACGTCACCTTGTGTATGATTGACTGTACTCCTCAACTGCAATTGTCTGTATTCCGTTGTGCAATTCACAACATTAAATTGTTACTTTTTGGCTTAATCCATTGTCCGTTCATTACCGCCCCCTGTTGTGGGTCCGTGTCACTACACTTTCACAACATTAAGAGCACCACAATATTGTTTTAAACACACCCAGTGTTCACCTGCTAAATTTTCAACAAAAAATACCAAACAAATGAAGGATAATGAAAACTCAGGTGGTGTACAGGTGAATGTGTAATTAAAAGTGGCAGAACAATATACAAAACAAAAAAAAAGTCTGCTACTTGTTCAGTAAACATAAAATTATCTTACTTTCGTCTTT
The DNA here is from genome assembly GCF_902500255.1 of Thalassophryne amazonica. Taxonomy (NCBI): domain Eukaryota; kingdom Metazoa; phylum Chordata; class Actinopteri; order Batrachoidiformes; family Batrachoididae; genus Thalassophryne; species Thalassophryne amazonica. The sequence goes on from NC_047106.1 coordinate 141,707,810, forward strand.
CACATAGCATTTGCTCCATGTTTAACATATCAGTCCACTTACTGAACTAACTCCGGGCACGTTAGTGATTTACGTGCATAGAAGTTCAAGAAACAGGAGGAATATACCGGAAAGCTGCGCATGTTGGCAAAGCCACGTACGGAGGAACAAGGGAGACAATATTTCCTTCTATAAGTAAGTGGTTTTGGTTGTTCTTATCACTTTGTCCGTGATATTTGGATGATAAACAGCTGTATGTTTCCTGCCGTACCTGTGTCACCCGATGACACGGACCATTAACTCTTCACTTATGTCTCATTGATATTTTCCACTGCTAGACCAATGTCTAGTTAAAATACTTGTCGTTAGTGATTAAAATTGTTCGATAAGACTGGGGATTTTTTTTAATTTGCACCTTAAAATAATGAGATTATAATGACCCGCGCTGTGCCGCTCACAGTCACACCCACACATAGAAATGTGTACCCACACAACTGACGTCATGAATGAAACTCGGACAATAAAGGATAATTGTGTAAAAATATAACATATATAAATGTGTTGTAATGGTTTTAGGAGCTGCGTTGAACACTGCTGCAGCAGGACGCCTCAGCTCAGCAGCTTGAACAGCGCAGATCCGTGTAACTTTCAACACTAATATTTTGGAATGTGTGTGGGTGTCAGAATAAGTTTAATACTTTCCTGACATAATTTAATGTAATTTAATTTTACTGGCTCGATATCCAGGTTAAAATGGCATTTTAACACGTATTTTGCAAGCATTTTTCTGAGTGTGTTCAGTCGCGGATCTCCATTGAAAATGCATTAACATCCGGGTACTTCATCAATATTTTGTCCGGTTAGGAGACGTCATGTCGCTGTCCATGAAGGGACGTTTTCATTTCAAAGAAAAAAAAATATATTATATATAGATAATATCATAAAATGCCTTAAAATTGTAATCCTGCGAACTAATCCCCATTTTTACTAAATATACCTGTAATCTGAATATGTTTTTTCTGTAACTGTAGTGGAATATAGTTACCTTTTTTTTGTATCCTAATTACATAACGCTATTACGTGTATTCCATTACTCCCCAAGCCTGTATATAAAGTAGTGTATAGCACAATTTTATTTTAAATGTTCTGCCATATGAACAAAAGTGCCATTCTGCAAACACCTAACAATAACATTTTTTTCATGCAGTTGCAGTTCAATAAAAAATAAAATATGGTTACCCAGTGATGTCCAGCAGTCCCCAGTGAGAGCAACAGCAGGTGCACATTATAAAGTTGAGGCTTTTGCAGTCCTCTCTCATACATGCTGTCATTTGTTGTGATTCTCAGAATGTCTCTCAGACTGACATCCTCTACAACACTAATCGGCCTGCAGGCTGTAGCAATCCATTTCGCTGTCACATTTGCGATCTTCTCTTCCCTTTGTTTATCTATAGTTCTCCCACATGCTGCATGTAACGTAGTCTGCCAAAGCCTCACGCCGCTGTTCATCTTGTTGAATGATTTGCTGGCATCAGCTGTGTATGCTGCATTTAGGTGAAATTTAAGACTCAAAGTACTCTGCTGATAAGAAAATTCAGATTTGCAGTGGCTACAAATAAATTTGGTTCTGTCAACTATGCCGTATGGAAGCACTTTAAGCCTCTGGGGCCGACGCCGTCGTATACGATGGCTAAAACCAAGCTTTACTAAATTATAAATAACTTTTTAATGATATGAGATAGAGATTTACTTTTGTTTTTTGCTGAAAACTTAACTCCGCAGACTTTCGAGCCAGCCATCGGCCATCTTTGTACTCCTCATAGAAGCTGTGTGATGACATGCGCAATGTGAGTGTCCAATCGGAATTGGTTCACTGTCACATGGTTTTCCAAAATCTAGTCGTAGGGCAGATTTCCCTCACGTGAAAAGCCAAAGATTGTTTTCAGGAGTGATATGCTACTACAACCCCTGGCAAAAATTATGGAATCACCGGCCTCAGAGGATGTTCATTCAGTTGTTTAATTTTGTAGAAAAAAAGCAGATCACAGACATGATACAAAACTAAAGTCATTTCAAATGGCAACTTTCTGGCTTTAAGAAACACTATAAGAAATCAAGAAAAAAAGATTGTGGCAGTCAGTAACGGTTACTTTTTTAGACCAAGCAGAGGAAAAAAATATGGAATCACTCAATTCTGAGGAAAAAATTATGGAATCACCCTGTAAATTTTCATCCCCCAAATTAACACCTGCATCAAATCAGATCTGCTCATTGACATTGACCCTATGTGTCTTTTTGCAAGGAATGTTTTTGCAGTTTTTGCTCTATGGCAAGATGCATTATCATCTTGAAAAATGATTTCATCATCCCCAAACATCCTTTCAATTCTCCAAAATATCAACATAAACTTGTGCATTTATTGATGATGTAATGACAGCCATCTCCCCAGTGCCTTTACCTGACATGCAGCCCCATATCATCAATGACTGTGGAAATTTACATGTTCTCTTCAGGCAGTCATCTTTATAAATCTCATTGGAAAGGCACCAAACAAAAGTTCCAGCATCATCACCTTGCCCAATGCAGATTCGAGATTCATCACTGAATATGACTTTCATCCAGTCAACCACAGTCCACAATTGCTTTTCCTTAGCCCATTGTAACCTTGTTTTTTTCTGTTTAGGTGTTAATGATGCCTTTCGTTTAGCTTTTCTGTATGTAAATCCCATTTCCTTTAGGCCGTTTCTTACAGTTCGGTCACAGACGTTGACTCCAGTTTCCTCCCATTCGTTCCTCATTTGTTTTGTTGTGCATTTTTCACCTTCCCATGTTGTTTGTATTTGGTCCAGAGTTTAGACACAGCTGACTGTGAACAACCAACATCTTTTGCAACATTGCATGATGATTTACTCTCTTTTAAGAGTTTGATAATCCTCTCCTTTGTTTCAATTGACATCTCTTGTGTTGGAGCCATGATTCATGTCAGTCCACTTGGTGCAACAGCTCTCCAAGGTGTGTTCACTCCTTTTTAGATGCAGACTAACGAGCAGATCTAATTTGATGCAGGTGTTAGTTTTGGGGATGAAAATTTACAGGGTGATTCCATAATTTTTTCCTCAGAATTGAGTGATTCCATATTTTTTTCCTCTGCTTGGTCTAAAAAAGTAACCGTTACTGACTGCCACAATCTTTTTTTCTTGATTTCTTATAGTGTTTCTTAAAGCCAGAAAGTTGCCATTTGAAATGACTTTAGTTTTGTGTCATGTCTGTGATCTGCTTTTTTTCTACAAAATTAAACAACTGAATGAACATCCTCCGAGGCCGGTGATTCCATAATTTTTGCCAGGGGTTGTAGTTGGCCCATTTGAATAGCCCCCTGGGTGCTCCAATGAGTACATACTATTGGACTCCAAATGCGCCCTGTGCCATTACGCACAGCAATCAGTGAAAGCAGACGGAGAGCCTCTGATGACAATCTCACATGCTCAAACAAAGAGTGTGTAACTGTCAGGATTGCTCCACCTGTTTGCATATGAATGTCACTGGATAACTCTGTTGCTTTCTCTGCGTAAAGCACTGTTTACCATATCGATGGGGAGGGCCGCTTCTCAGACTGTAAGGAGCCAAAGTGTGAATGAAAGCTGCTTTAGGAGCAGAACACTCCAAAACACAGTAGAAGCAGAAGTTTGTGTAGTAACCTTTGTGTAATAGCAGACAGAATGTTTTGTGCAGATGCGAGTTGAGGAGCGGACCAGCGTCTGACTGAACCCAACGCTAAATAACCAGAAAGCGGTTCCAAAAACAAAACAAGTTTATTTCCCCTCTGTGCAATAATTTGTGTACAACATAAATGTGCGGTTGTCTGGCGAGGTGAAGGACGGCGCGCTCTCCAGCGCCCAAATGGATCGAAGCCCGACGCTTCTGGACCCAGACTCACCGCCGAACACCCCCCAGGTGGACACGACAAACTGACTCTGTGAAAGATGGAAAAGGTGAGGTAAGTCAACAGCTACAACAAATATCCTTCAAAGGCACACACTAACAGCAACACATTCAGGTCTGAATTTAAGCTTTATGTAAATGAGCAGCTTCTCACAACAGGTGGAGGATCATCATTCCGTACGCCACGGCAGTGAGAAGCGAGCTGCACAATTCTCATCAATGTTCAAATATACTGCGTAACAAAGCACCAAATTACTGTTAACACTTATTCAGACAATCATCACCTCTGATGTGTGCTGACAGCATGTGTCCCTCACCCGTCCTCCTTCACAGGCACGATGTGTCAAACCCAGGCGCGGTCCTCAGCGTCTCACAAACGAACGTCACAAGGTCGAGTTCCCGGCAATTCTGCTTGAACCACTCATGGCTTAAATGCAGAACGCCATCTCATTATCTGCTTTAGCTGAAAGTCTTTAAGTTTACATGTGAGCATCATCCACAGGTGCTGTGAGTCAGTAGGCCTGCACGTAAACATCCTCCACAGGTGCAGCTAATAATGCTGATGAGGGTGAAGGACTCTTCTGCCAGCACCTTCTCCACAGACAAAAACCAGTTTGCATACCACCTGGAGAGCAAAGAAAAGAAAACAACACAAAAACATCCAGCCAAACCCCCCAACACACCACACAGAAATTGCTTTGAGATGAGACAAAGAAAATGCATAGACCATTTTGTATATATTGTTCAAAATGTGCATTTGTGTTTATTGTTTGAACCTTTTTGTTGTACAATCTTTCACACAATACCTCAAATTACTTTTATAAAGTGTCAAAACAGTTATTATAGTTTACTGTGTGTTTTGAATAAATGTGTGTGGAAAATAATTTTATAATAATTTTCTTATTTCTGATTGTAAACCTTTATTACAACACAGCAAAAGCATATATATATATATGTTATGAAAGCACAGGTTGTCCTGAAAAAAAAGAGACATAAAACCTGATTGTGGGATGCAGAGAGAGCTGTTAACAGCAATAATAAAACATTTATGCCAGGCGAGTGAACTGTCCAAAAAATGCCCTCAGACCCCATAGGGTTAAAATGAAAATGGCCATGTAAAAGTAACGTACCCTTCTCCATGTTGGTTCGTTTATCCACTGTTTTTTTTTTTCTTTTCTGGTCAGGGACTCATCACACCGGTTCCTGTGAGCGTGGCAGCAGTCAGCGACAGACTTACAAAAAAAGAAACAACTGCGTTAATGTGCGATTAAAAAAAAATTGCTGCTGTTAATTAATGAATGCATTAACGCAATAACATATATATATGTGTGTGTGTGTGTGTGTGTGTAAAAGACAGTGGTGTTTCTTTTTATTCTTTTACACATCTTAAACACATTTTAAAAACATTTTTCTGTTTGTAAGGAACCGTCTATGCATTTACACATTTTACAGCCTTTTCAAACATTTTAAATTTTTTTAAAGAAATTTCTATTCTTCTATTTGATCTTTTGTCATGTTTTAAACATTATTTTTTAAAAACATTTAAACATCTCTGTGTGTTTTTAAATGCCTTTGGCATAACTAACACATTTTATCATAAATAATAAGGGCTGGGTATTGATAAGATTTTATCAATATCGATTCCTTATCGATTCCCTAATCAATTCCTCTTGTGAATTTTCTGTGTACTAATAGTAGGCTTTACAGGTTTTCTATGTCAATAACATTTTATTGAGTCTTAAGGTAAATAAATATGGAATTGGTCACTGGATCCTTGATCTCTGGACATAAATAAAAATAAACAAAATCTGTAGTTTTTGTCAAAAGCATTTCCTTTCAGATATTGGCATGAATGTCTCTCCGTACATCTGAGCTGAGCTCAGCCGGCTGCTGCACATCAGCATCAATGTAATTCATAAAGAACACAGGACGTCTCATTTTGGGAGGAAAAAAAAACATTTTAGTCTGTTATAGTTTGTTGTCTGTGTTACAAAGTTTGGAAAGAGGTGTCATTTGATTTAAAATGGTTATTCGCTTTGAAGTTATTAATTCTGACCGGACTCTGTCTCGGCAAAGAGCAGCACAGCGTTTGGAGCTGTGCGAATGGGATGGAGGATGATTCTCATTTCTTACCTGCAGCAAGACAAGAGTTCCAGTTAGGGACTCAGCACAAAAGTGACTCACGTTTGACATCTTTAAATAGGTTTGAGAGGAGTTAAGAAGCAGACTTGCCACTTCTGAAAAGCAGCAAAGCAATGAACCAATGAAGCAGCGGATCAGAGCACTGTTTCATTGTTCCAAACTTCAAAGTGGAGCCGTTACAGATGTGGTTGAATACAGACCCGCTGCAGAGCCTGTCATCAACATTAAAAAAAAAAGATCATTTTCCCAATAAAATACCATCAAAAACAACGGTCGCTCTGAAGGACCGATAAGGGAATTGTTAAGCAAAAAGGTTATTGATGTCAGTGGATGGGACCATTTGTTAATGATTCTCAAAAAGAACCAGTTCATGATACCCATCCCTCATGCCCCCCTGAAGAACTCTGGTGCACCCCTAAGGGAGCACCTCACAGTTTGAAAACCACTGCTATAGTGGAGTTCCTGTGCTAGTTTCTTTGCTATGCTAATGGCTTCTACATCCACATTAATACTAGGTCCTGTAAGTTCTATAATCACCTACTCCGTGGCCTGCTGTAGAGTCCTAATGCTACCCTCCCTGTAGAACTCTATCCATGTTTGCAGATAAGATGGCAGCTCCTGCGCCAGAAGGATGAAGGCCATCTGGCATCAACAAGCAACAGCAACCAGCTGTTGCTTGCTTGTTGACAACGAGTACCAGTTAGCACTAAATGTAAAGCCTTGCTGTGTGCGAAAACTGTGTCACTGTGCCACCTATTCAAAAATATCAGCCTGATAAATGCCTCATCATTACTCTCAGAGGGGAGGGGAGCAGAGACTAATAATTGATGCTGACACATCTTTCTGGCAAGGTCACAAGTCCTCTCTATGCCCACTTTTGTGTTGCATTCTAATATCATGGGTGGCACACATAAAACACATGAATGAAGATGCTGAATAACTGATTTGAAGGAAGGGGGAACTTTGTCGCACAAGAAGGCTCAGAAATGTCTGCTTTTATTCATTATTTTTTATTACCAGTTCGCTCCAGATGGAGGCACCGGTGTGGGGGCAGGAGCCTATCCAAGCATGGACAGGCTCCCGCCCCAACAACTCCAAGCATGCTTGGAGTTGTTGGGGCACTCACGCTACCTGTGCAACCTGAGAGCAGAGTCCATTTGTTTGTCTTTTAGTCATTGTTTGCTTGTGTGTTCTTTTGTCTTTCTGTATTGAAGTTAATGTGGAGGTGCTTCTGACCATGAGGGGAGCTTACCTCGGAGTTTTAGTTGTACTTTGGTCCCTTTTAGGACAATTCGTCCTGGGACTTTACGATGGCGGTGGGGAGGCTGCTAACACAGTCTCCTACGGCCGCGAGTTCCTTCTCGCCCTTCAGCCACTAGCAGCAAGAGACTTTCGTTTGAATACTCCCCATTTTCTTCAGCAAAGTCAACACGATGGCTTAAAGTCTGCTGCATGCAGTTTAGTGTCAAAAAAGCACCGAAAGAAGAAAGGGAGGAGAGGAGGCGTTCAGTGCAGAATGAGGAAATACGGGCTCCGTGACAGACGCCGGCTCTCTCCGCTTCCATCCATCCTCCTCTCAAATGTACAGTCCATTTGGAATAAAATGGATGAATTAGAGGCTCACGCCAGATGTAAACACGACTTCAGAGACACATGTCTTTTGGCTTTTACTGAGACGTGGCTGGGAGACGCGGATCTTTACATCAGTGGCTTTGGAGAGCCTGTTCGTATGGATCGCTCACCTGTTATTACAAACAAATCATGCGGTGGTGGAGTGTGCATTTACAAGGCCTGTGAGAAAAGTATCCGACCTTTTTATTTTTTTTCAAAAACCATATGGATTTGAATCACGTGTGACTGCATCAGCCAAGCTTGAACCTTCGTGCGCATGCGTGAGTTTTTTCACGCCTGTCGGTTGTGTCATTTGCCTGTGAGCAGGCTTTGTGTGAGCACTGGTCCACCCCTCTCATCGTTTTTTTATTGCGAATAAATGTCTGAACACTTTGGAGCGTTGCTGCAACAATTTTTTTCTAGAAACTGTGAGAGACCTCCGTGGACACCGTTCGGAAAATTAATATGGCTTTCAGGGAGGATTTTATGGGGATTATACAGATTAAGGAGTGATCCAGGGGGTTTAAAGACCGCCCACAACTGCTGAGAGCGCGCCGCGCTCCGAGCGCCGATTGACGGGCTCCAACCCCACTGGAACAACCAGATAATTTCCAACGTGAAGGCTTTGTTGATCCGGGAAGTCATCTGACTTTCACAAAAAGGTAGAAGGCGTGGACATCAGCACTTTTTCGGCACATTCCACTGTTACAGGAGTTTTTTTCATGGAAAGAAAAGCGGAGGGACGCGCCACGGAGCCGTTCATTACGCGGCACAAAACCACCTCCGTGTTGGTCTCACAGGAAGGCTTTCAGGTGGATTTCAGACGGCTGTCGGTTGCTTTTCAGTCGTGTGATTATCCGAGAAATTGAGCATGAGCTGGACATGCCGATGCGCGGAACTCTGCTCCTCTTTCCATGACAAAAACTCCTGTAACAGTGGAATGTGCCGTTAATTTCTAAACTGGACGCTGTCTTGATCCGGTATGTCGTCTGACTAGCACAGGAATTGTGAAAAGACGTGGACATCAGCACTTTTTCTGCACATTGAGACAGACGTGTGGAGGAGTTCCGCGCGTCGCGGTGGAGCCGCATGGCGCAAAGCAACGCCGTGATGAAGCCTCACAGGACATGTTGGGGCATGTCTAGCTCATGCTCAATTTCTCGGATAATCACATGACTGAAAAGCAACCAACAGCCGTCTGAAATCCACCTGAAAGCCATCCTGTGAGATCAACACGGAGGTAGTTTTGTGCCGCGTAATGAACGGCTTCGTGGCGCATCCCTCCGCTTTTCTTTCCATGAAAAAAACTCCTGTAACAGTGGAATGTGCCGAAAAGTGCTGATGTCCACGCCTTCTGCCTTTTTGTGAAAGTCAGATGACATCCCGGATCAACAAAGCCTTCACGTTGGAAATGATCAGGTTGTTGGAGCCTGTCAATCAGCACTCGGAGCGCGGCGTGCTCTCAGCAGTTGTGGGCGGTCTTTAAACCATCTGGATCACTCCTTAATCTGTGTAATCCCCATAAAATCGTCCCTGAAAGCCATATTAATTTTCCGAACGGTGTCCACCTGGAGGTCTCTCACAGTTTCTGGAAAAAAATTGATGCAGCAAAGATCCAAATCGTTCAGACATTTATTCGCAATAAAAAAACGACAAGAGGGGTGGACCAGTGCTCACACAAAGCCTGCTCACAGGCGAATGACGCAACCGACAGGTGTGAAAAAACTCACGCATGCGCATGAAGGTTCAAGCTTGGCTGATGCAATCACACGTGATTCAAATCCATATGGTTTTTGAAAAAAATAAAAAGGTCTGATACTTTTCTCACAGACCTCGTATATCAACAAAAACTACTGCAGCACGGTGGTAGTTCGGGAAAGAATATGCACCCCCGACATGGAGCTGTTGTCTATTTCACTCCGTCCCTTTTACTTGCTGCGGGAGTTCCCTCAGCTCTTTATCACCCTTGTTTACATTCATCCACGTGCTAATATGACGAGGAGGTGACAAACAGACTAGATGCCCTTTCACCTGACGATCCAAAATGTATTTTCGGTGATTTTAATCATTGCCAGGTTCATAAGATTTTAAAAACATATTACTTGTGCAACTACTAAAGGGAGTTCCACCATTGACTTGTGCTACGGCTCAGTACCTGATGCTCTGAAGGCATCAGGTACTGAGCCGTAGCACCTTCCTTTGGAGCATCCTACCATAACAGTGTTCTTCTCTTACCAACCTACAAGCCTGTTTGTAAGCGTTGTGAGCAAACTGTTAAAACAGTGAAATGCTGGACAGAAAACAGCTTTGCCAGCTTACAGGCTTGTTTGGACTGTACTGACTGGGATGTTTTTTATAGTTCATGTCCTGATATACCCCAGGTTTCTTTTCAGCACTGTAGCCAGGCTGACAAAGAGTCAGAGCTCTATTGAGCTGAGTATTCCATTAACTTTAACTAATAATGACTTCATGACTTTCTTTGCTAACAAAATTTTGACTATTAGAGAAAAAATTACTCATAACCATCCCAAAGATGTATCGTTATCTTTGGCTGCTTTCAGTGATGCCGGTATTTGGTTAGACTCTTTCTCTCCGATTGTTCTGTCTGAGTTATTTTCATTAGTTACTTCATCCAAACCATCAACATGTTTATTAGACCCCATTCCTGCCAGGCTGCTCAAGGAAGCCCTACCATTATTTAATGCTTCAATCTTAAATATGATCAATCTATCTTTGTTAGTTGGTTATGTACCACAGGCCTTTAAGGTGGCAGTAATTAAACCATTACTTAAAAAGCCATCACTTGACCCAGCTATCTTAGCTAATTATAGGCCAATCTCCAACCTTCCTTTTCTCTCAAAGATTCTTGAGAGGGTAGTTGTAAAACAGCTAACTGATCACCTGCAGAGGAATGGTCTATTTGAAGAGTTTCAGTCAGGTTTTAGAATTCATCATAGTACAGAAACAGCATTAGTGAAGGTTACAAATGATCTTCTTATGGCTTCGGACAGTGGACTTATCTCTGTGCTTGTTCTGTTGGACCTCAGTGCTGCTTTTGATACTGTTGACCATAGAATTTTATTACAGAGATTAGAGCATGCCATAGGTATTAAAGGCACTGCGCTGCGGTGGTTTGAATCATATTTGTCTAATAGATTACAGTTTGTTCATGTAAATGGGGAATCTTCTTCACAGACTAAAGTTAATTATGGAGTTCCACAAGGTTCTGTGCTAGGACCAATTTTATTCACTTTATACATGCTTCCCTTGGGCAGTATTATTAGACGGTATTGCTTAAATTTTCATTGTTACGCAGATGATACCCAGCTTTATCTATCCATGAAGCCAGAGGATACACACCAATTAGCTAAACTGCAGGATTGTCTTACAGACATAAAGACATGGATGACCTCTAATTTCCTGCTTTTAAACTCAGATAAAACTGAAGTTATTGTACTTGGCCCCACAAATCTTAGAAGCATGGTGTCTAACCAGATCGTTACTCTGGATGGCATTTCCCTGATCTCTGGTAATACTGTGAGAAATCTTGGAGTTATTTTTGATCAGGATATGTCATTCAAAGCGCATATTAAACAAATATGTAGGACTGCCTTTTTGCATTTACGCAATATCTCTAAAATCAGAAAGGTCTTGTCTCAGAGGGATGCTGAAAAATTAATTCATGCATTTATTTCCTCTAGGCTGGACTATTGTAATTCATTATTATCAGGTTGTCCTAAAAGTTCCCTAAGAAGCCTTCAGTTGGTTCAGAATGCTGCAGCTAGAGTACTGACGGGGACTAGCAGGAGAGAGCATATCTCACCCGTGTTGGCCTCCCTTCACTGGCTTCCTCTTAATGCTAGAATAGAATTTAAAATTCTTCTTCTTACTTATAAGGTTTTGAATAATCAGGTCCCATCTTATCTTAGGGACCTCGTAGTACCATATTACCCCATTAGAGCGCTTCGCTCTCAGACTGCGGGCTTACTTGTAGTTCCTAGGGTTTGTAAGAGTAGAATGGGAGGCAGAGCCTTCAGCTTTCAGGCTCCTCTCCTGTGGAACCAGCTCCCAATTCAGATCAGGGAGACAGATACCCTCTCTACTTTTAAGATTAGGCTTAAAACTTTCCTTTTCGCTAAGGCTTATAGTTAGGGCTGGATCGGGTGACCCTGGACCATCCCTTGGTTATGTTGCTTTAGACGTAGACTGTGGGGGGGTTCCCATGATGCACTGTTTCTTTCTCTTTTTGCTCCGTATGCATCACTCTGCATTTAATCATTAGTGATCGATCTCTTTTTCCTGGTTCTTTCCCTCAGCCCCAACCAGTCTCAGCAGAAGACTGCCCCTCCCTGAGCCTGGTTCTGCTGGAGGTTTCTTCCTGTTAAAAGGGAGTTTTTCCTTCCCACTGTGGCCAAGTGCTTGCTCATAGGGGGTTGTTTTGACCGTTGGGGTTTTTCATAATTATTGTATGGCCTTGCCTTGCAATGTGGAGCGCCTTGGGGCAACTGTTTGTTGTGATTTGGCGCTATATAAGAAAAAAGTTGATTGATTGATTGATTGATATACATGATCTGGCATTTACGGTTTCATCATATATGTCCTTTTGTGTGGACTCTAACATTCCCCAGAAGGTCATTACTGTATTCCCAAACAACAAACCTTGGGTTACTAAGGAAATGAAAAACGTTCTAAATAAAAAGAAACATATTTTTTATACGGGGAATAGCCAGGAAAAGAAAGAAATCACAAGGGAGGTAAGATATGAGATAAGGAAAGCTAAACTAAAGTATAAGGATAAAGTGGAACAGAAGTACAGCAGTGGTGATCTACGGGCAGCTTGGAGGGGAATAAAATCCATGTCCTTAGCCACTCAGAGGGACAGCTGTATTGACATGGAATTTCTTAAAATTGAGGGAATCAAGGATTCCGATCTCCCTAATATGTTTAATGTTTTTTTATTCTCGATTTGAAAAGCATGACTTTTCCAGAGACATCTCCCTGTTTAGAGAGTCTCTTAGTCCTGAGTCTGATGTTGTCATTGACCAGGAATGGGTCAAAAGTATTCTGAAGGGTATAAACATTAGAAAGGCCCCTGGTCCAGACGATATCTGTGGGCACACACTACGACATTGTGCAGACCAGCTTAGTGGTGTACTCCAGTATATTTTTCAAATGTCTCTCAATTCTTACCAAATTCTGGTTAGCTGGAAATCATCTACAGTGATCCCAGTCCCAAAGACGACCAAACCGAAGCAACTTAGTGATTTTAGGCCTGTCGCTTTAACGTCATTAATAATGAAATGTTTTGAGAGAATTGTGAAGAATCTTGTTCTGGAAACAGTGGATGAAGCCTTGGACACACTTCAGTTTGCTTACCAGAGAGGGAGAGGGGTGGAGGATGCAAAGCTTTTTATTCTCAACTCCCTGTATAAACATCTGGAGAAGCCACAGGCACATGCCAGATTCTTGTTTGCAGACTTCTCATCAGTATTCAATACGATGCAGCCGTATCTTTTAGTACAAAGGCTGCGTGATGACTTCCACCTGCCTCACCAGCTTGTTTTATGGATTTTTAATTTTTTATCTGACCGTGAGCAGAGGGTCTTTGTAAATGGCTGCTTCTCGGACTCTGTCGTGTTGTCCACAGGCTGACCACAAGGGTGTGTTCTTTCGCCCCTCCTTTTTATTATGTATACAGACAGCTGTAGGAGCTCTCAAGACAACAGTGATTTGGTTCAATTTTCTGATGACACTGTACTGTTGTCTCTTCTCCACGGTTCAGAATCAGACCACGGAGCTGTTTTATCAGATTTTATTTGTTGGTGTGATAACAACTTTTTGGATTTAAATGTGTACAAAACTAAAGAAATGATCACTGACTTCAGACGTAGCAGGGATGTGGCCAAGGAGAGGATCATACACAATGAAAAAGTGGAACTTGTCACATCATATAAGTATTTGGGGACTATTTTTGATGACAAGCTGAAGTTTGATGTGAACACAGATGCCACTGTGAAGCGAGGACAGCAGAGAATTTATCTTTTCCGTAAACTGAACTCTTTTTCTGTCAGACCTGCAATCCTTTGTTGTTTTTATCAGTCTTTTATTGAGAGTCTTTTGTGTTTTTCATTTATCTGTTGGTTTCACAGCCTTTCAGTGAAAGACAGAAACAGCCTGAACAACATTGTTAAAATTTGTTCAAAGATTATTGGAGTGAAGCAAAGAGACTTACACTCTTTTTGTAATCAACAGATCCTGCTGAAGGCTGAAATCATCTTGTCCATGTCAGGTCATGTTCTCTTAGGAGAGTTTTCCCTGCTTCCTTTAGGATGCCGTTATGCATCCCCAGTGTGTAGAACCAACTGGTTTTTAAAGTCGTTTATACCTTCGGTGATTCGACTTTTAAATGCTCCGTAGGTCTGCCATGTTTTTATTTATTTATTCTTGCTATTCATTTTAACTTCTTAAGTCTGTTTTTTTTTTATTAGTTTTATTGTTGTTGTTTATATTGTTATTGTATTTATTTTATTTTTTCTTAAACGGACTGCTCGAATGAAATTGCCCCTTGTGGGATTAATAAAGTTGTTGATTGATTGATTGATTGATTGATTGAAGCAATCATAGGGCAAAATGCAGCAGCGGGGTTCACCCTGGACAGGACCAGTGGTGTAGTCTACGTGGAACGCCTTCTACTCACCTAAAAAGACCCGGAATTTCCATCTACCCACTTCAAATTGCCCCGGAGAACGTGACAGTGTAAATAAAATGAGCGCTTATTGACTGTAATTTTATTTTCTCCCTTTAAAAGACAGCCATCAGGCGTCCATCACTGCAGAGTGCACCGTATGTGTCCCCCCCCGCGCTCGCTCTGCTAGATAAGAGTTTTAATTGACTCATAGATAGATGGGGGCTGGCCTACCTGCTAATCAGCGCGAAAGCCGCACACGAACAAGAAGAATGCTGGAGAAAGTATCAATGGCGATTATTACCCGAAAAAATGAAAAGAAAACAGGGCTCGGTTTTAGATTTTTTTTTTTTTTGAAACGTCCACCTGCTGCTTCAGGGCCGATTGATGAAGTTTGCACCCTGAGTGGAGGAGATAAATCTGGCGCTGTCTGCATTGCTGGTAAGTGGGCTACGACAGCTAGTATTTTTATTTGTTCACTAAGCTAATGGGCCTTAAAACGGTCTAAAAAGCATTATTTTCAATGAGACGCATTGCTTTTTAGAGGCGTCAGAAGCGTCGCGTCAAAAGCCGAGCTAAACCGACCGACGCTTCTGACGGGAGCGCGCATTGCTGCTTGTCGTCATGCTGACGCATCAAAGTTCAATCCAAACCAACTTTCGATGCTCTGAACCGTGACGTACCTTTGCGTTGTCCAATAGGAAGGACGCGTCGGGCCAAAACATGGAAGACTAGTGGCAGAAACCACTGATCTCTACAAAACCAACGTGTCACAGGACTGCTCATTTATGGAGCAGTTTTCTGAAGAAAAACCTTGGAAATGTTTTTTGTTGTTGTTTGTTACTTCAGAATTTCTGATTACTGTTAAAAAAGTTTAGAACACTTGTAATTAAAATAGCTAAATAAATCAATAAATGGTTCTTTAGAAACCTTTCATCTGTAAATTAAAACCACCTGTTATTTCAGATTAGATAATTTCTTGTTTAATATAAGGAACCTCGGACATTTATTTTTAGACAAAATAACATGGAAATTTGTACATTTTTTAAAGTCTGGTAGATTATTTATATCTCATTTCCACCAGAAAACAGACACTGTAAATAAATACAAATTTTTATTATAAATGCAACAGGAAATAATTTAACAATGACTGCAGTGTGATTGTAAAGTAGGATTTCTGTGACATAAACCTCATGATGAATTTTTTTATAGTCATTTCAATTTGTAATTTCACCAAAATATGTAATTGCCTTTAATGTTGTTATCAGGACAGAGACATTTCTAAAATATGAATTTGAGCACAATAAGTGGAGAGCTTCTACTTGTGCAAATGTCTTTTGTCTTTGATTTGTGATTCGTTTAATGATCCATTCATTTGTTGTTAAAATATAAAATGAAACAGCTTTTTAAAAAACAATAGAGTTTTGCCGGTAATCTACAGATGTCTCTTGAGCTTGAGTCCCGCTGGCTGTTGGATAGTGTAGTTTTAAAATGACTGGAATTGGTAAGTGACATACTCTCTGGTATTAGTTGCATGGTTGTCTTAGTTAGTTAGATGGTTGTCTTCATACTATACTTTTGTGCCACTGATTTGGCCTACAATGTTTCTGTCATGGGTTGAAAAGGTTTCTGCAAAGTAAAGCATCTACCATATTTTCATTGTTGTATGTGAATTTTCTGGGAGCGAGCTTCTGTCCTTCAGCCTAGCTGCTGTTTTAATGGAACTTAACGTATACTAATACTAGCTTGTTTATACTGGGTAGGTTTCCTTATGGACCACAAAGCCTACAGGTTCCACTCCCCCGTCTGGACTTGATGATGGACTGTCAACTTCAACAGAGATTGTGGTAGGAGGCGTGAGGCTCTGCAGCCGGTGCATGCTCATGTGTTCTGATTTGTTTTTGTTTATACGTCTAAACTGTCCACAGACAACGTGGGGCCATGCGGATTATATGAAGGGTGACTCTTACAGCTGCTGAATTTGACAGTACAGGCTCATATCCGATACTAAATAGAGGGAGGAAAAGTGAACTCTTGTAATATACTTAGTTGGGAGGCAATAATCTGCTCCTTATTATTGTTAAGAGAACTTTTCAATCTTAATAACAAGGAGTCACAGTCACTTTTTTTGAGTGACTGTGACTTAAAGTTGTCTTATTTACTGTTAAACAGTACACAGCAGGATAGAATAAAATAGGCTTTATTGTCATTGTACAAGTGATACAATGAGATTGCAGTAGCTTGCATATGATACATTTGGCTGGATTTAAACATTGTTTATTCCTGGTTTATGACCTGATTAAATTTCTTTGTTAAATTAGGTTTTCAGATGCCAAAAATAAATGCATTTGATCTTTGTATTTTTTAATCACTCTTTTAGATTTGCTGTTGTTTACTGTATTTTGCAATTGGTGCAAATTACTTACTTACATTCTGACACATTTCTCACATTTATAGTGGCAAATATAGAATATAAATGATCAGATGGAAAGTATAGATCTATTTGTTGTTGTTCGCACAGTCTACCCACTTCAAAAATGTAGACTACACCACTGGACAGGACCTCAGTCTATCACAGGGACATACAGACAGACAAACTCAGCCACACCTACAGTGAATTTAGAGTCACCAGTTCATCAAGCCTGATGTCTTTGGAACTGTGCGGAGCCAAAGCACCTGGAGGGAGAACATGCAAATCCACACAGAATGGACTCTGTGGGATGGGATCCCTCAACCCTAGTGGGCTCTGAACCCACTAAGCCGTCATGCTGTCCATTTTTATTCCTATTTTTCACACAGTCATTAGTAATTTCTGGAGTATAAACTGCACCTTTTTCTGTATTTTCAGCTGTTTAATTTGGATTTTTGTGCATTTTTATCATGTTCTTTTTATTGTTGGCATTTATTCTTTTACTATTAGCGTTTATTTTGTTTTATGGTTTGATTCCTGGGAACACTGTCATATAATTTCAATGTTCATTTTAATGATTACTGTTTATAATGAAAGTCTGAGTTTTTGTTATGTAAGTTGCACTGGAGTATAACTTGAACAAACCCCCAAACAGTGAGTAATGTTTTAATGTGGTTGCCATGTCAAACAATTACATACTCTGTCCTTTAAATGGCATCTGGCAGTGATTGCATGAATTAATGTACACAATCTTAAAACACACACACAAAACTAATGGGCCTTTCACATTGAACACGTCAGGCCGATGTGTCAAAGTTTTCCAATCCGTCGGATGCGTTTCCAACGTGTCATGACGTCAGACACTTCGCTTCAGAAGCGGCAAGGGGGCGGAGATTTCTACGTCACACTCTGGCTGTTTCCACAACCTGAAAAAAGTTCAGCGATCACCATCCTGAATTTGCATCGCCTGAACCACAAAAAGCTTTAAAAAACAGCAGTAGAACGATTCTCCATCACCCTGCTGGGAGAAGCTTTTTTCACCGAGGGAGGACTGACGACTTGGTGGGATATCGATCGAACTGCGACAGCGGGCCGACCCGCATGGAGAAGCCGGCCTTCAGGCATCATCACTTGTCAGAGCGAGGCAGGCAGCCGGGGTGATGGAGCAAACCCACTCAGTCTGAAATCTCCCACTTTTTGGATATATGCGAAGTCCCAGTTTGACCAACGGAGTTTAGTTCTGCAGCTTTATCAAGGTGAGAATAATGTAAAAATAAAACGTGACGTTTACTGAACTGCTGTGAAGGTTTAATGATCGGCTAACGTTAGCTTAGCTTTTTAGCACAGTTGATCTGAGTGAACACTTTAATTTGTAAATGGTTCAGTCTTTTTTATTTTTACCAAATAAAACTACAGCTTTTTTCGGAGACCACAAAAGCTGAACTTTAAATTTAACTTTTTTGGGGGCATTTTCTTTTCAGTTTCAGCTCAGTTACCATTCTTGGGAAAACTAAAATAGTTGACAAACATCCAGACGTGACTTCCAAGACTGATTTTGTACTAGTCCGAACTTTAGCTAATGTGACTGAACAGACCTTACCTGATCAAGTTGGCGTTATGGGTGAAGTTGGTCCCTGGCCTGTCCACATCATTCTATCAGCAATTGAAGAGCAAGAGGATTTTCAAGCAAAGTTCCTGTCATTCATCAATGCCATTAGTTCACTTGTTAACAAATGCAATGCCACGCCTGGTGATATTCAAAGTTATAGGAAGCTCAGAATGTTTTCTGGTGTGCATCCAATGCCTAGTGGTGAAGAGGAGTATGATGCATGGGCAGAGCAAACTATACACATGTTGGAAGAATGGCAATGCAGTGACAGTGTAAAGAAACAAAGAGTTGTAGAGAGTCTTAAAGGTCCAGCTGCTGACATAATAAGATTCTTCAGAGCACAAAATCCCAATGCTACTGCAAATGACTATATGCAAGCACTTGAAACAGCTTTTGGGACTACTGAAACGCCATCTGATCTTCTAGTCAAGTTTCGACACACGTTTCAGAGTGAAGGTGAAAAACTGTCCACGTACCTGCTGAGGCTTGACAAACTGTTGCATTGTATCTTCAGGAAAGGAGGATTGCAGTTGGCAGACATGAACAGACTCTGCATCGAACAAATTGTATGAGGTGCATTACCACATGATATAATTGCAATGCGCATACGCATGACCCACAAATTAAGACCACCGCCTTCCTTCAATGATTTGTTAAAAGATGCCAGAGATGAAGACGACATGTTGCAAGGCAGAACCGACGCAAAAAAGTATGGTCATGTCAAAACCAGTCGCACCAGTCCTCAAACCAGCACCCGATAATAAAATTGATCCTGAAGTTGAAAGACTCAAGAGAGAACTCAATGAGCTCAAAGCTGAAATGAACAATTTTAAAGTTGTGACTGTTTCAACAGCAGCTGTTCAAACCGAAATAACAGGTCCCAAACTTGACAATGCAATCAGAAACAAATACAAAAGAAACATGACTTCTCAAAGATCAAAGAACTTTAATTTTTTGTTTTTTTTGTTTTGGCTATTTATATATTCATTATTGATAATAATATAATAATTATTGATATTATTATAATAATTATTTTGATATGATATATGACATGATATATGTGTGTATGTGTATACTATGTATATATGTTTGGGTGTGTATATATATATATATATATATATATATATATATATATATATATATATATATATATATATATATATATATATATATATATATATATATATATATATATATATATATGTGTGTGTGTGTGGGTATGTATGTAAGAATATGTATATATACCTCCTTGTGTATCATGTCTGTATTGTTTTATGTTATATGGTTATTGTCCTCATGCATTTATTTCTTTATATTACCGTTGTTGCCAGTGCTCGTTAATGCCTGTTTTGTTTTATGTTGTCATGTTGTCTTTGTCTTCTAATAAAGAAAATTGGAAAAAAAAAGATCAAAGAACAACACAGATCAATCTGGGATCTTTTGTAATAGATGTGGAGAAGATGGACACTACATGAGAGAGTGTGATGGAGTTGAGAACCTTCAAAGAGTCAATAAGCGGCTCATCAAACTCACAAAGAAATCAGGAAACTACCACGGGGCCCAGTAGAGGAACGGCCTGGCGTCCCGGAGGTAAAGACACGTTCCAAGAGCATCAAAACAGAGAAAGTAGTGAAAGACACTATTCCAGAAGGCTTAGTTCGCCCTAGCTCTGCTGTATCAGTCCAGATTGAAGGCATTTACACAAAAGCCATACTCGACACTGGCACTCAAGTCATTCTACTCTACAGATCCTTTTACGACAGATACTTGACACATCTGCCATTGACACCTATCAGTACTCTACAGATATGGGGTCTTAGTCCTGCTGATTACCCGTACAATGGCTATTTGTCAGTCAAGCTCAGGGAAGCTGATATTAGCGCGACAGAGACCACTGATGCACTTGTACTCATCTGTCCTGATCCAGTTGTCAAAGATAATGCAGCTATACTTGTTGGCACAAATACACCAACAGTGAGATGACTCATAAGAAGTTACAAAGACAAAGAGGGAGAATACAACACAACAGTGAAACACATTCTACTTTCCAAAAGGCTATGGCAGAAATATCAAAGACCCCACCTGAAATTGACAGCCAAGTAAAAGGATCAGTGTGGTTTGCCCAACCAAATCCATTAACAATACGCCCAGGTGGTGTAGCAAGGGTCAAAGGTGTGCCAAAGTTTCATGGAACACCAAGTACCCAAGCCATTCTGGTGGACTTACCTGATGATCTTACAGAAGAACCAAGGTTCCCAGATCAGCTCCTGGTAAGACCCGAACTGCAGTCGGCCAATGTTGTGAGCTCCAAAAGAATTACTGTCATTGTCAGTAACAGGTCGTCTAAAGATATCCTTGACATACTTTCCACACCCCCTGTGAGCAAAGAGACTGATTTTGAGTCCTCAAAGAAACTCACCTCATCGTCTTTCAACTTTAGAACTTCTCCTGTTCCTAAAGAATGGAAAGAGAGACTTGTGAGTAAGATGCTTGAACGCAGAAATGTTTTCTCAACTGATGATTTTGATGTGGGCTGCAGTAAAAGCATGAAGCATGAAATCCAAACGACAGATGACAAGCCATTCCGAGAGAGATCACATCACTTACTGCCAGCAGATCTCGAAGCGCTCAGAGAACATCTGTCAGAGCTTAAAGCAGCTGGCGTAATCACTGAGTCATGCAATCCATATGCATCCCCTATAGTGGTTGTGCGAAAGAAAAATGGCAAGATCCGGATGTGTGTGGACTATCGTACGCTCATCAGGCACACTGTCCCTGATCAATACACAGTGCCTAAGATTGAGGACGCCCTGACATGTCTGAATGGAAGCAAGTGGTTTAGTGTCCTAGATCTCAGAAGTGGATACTACCAGGTGCACATGGGTGAATCAGATAAAGAAAAGACCACCTTTACATGTCTTCTTGGGTTCTATCAGTTTGACAGAATGCCACAAGGTGTGTCATGCGCTCCTGCAACTTTCCAGCGAATCATGGAAAAAACTGTTGGAGACATGAAGTTGGAAGTGCTAGTCTATCTAGATGATCTCATCGTCTTTGGTACAACACTCGAAGAGCATGAACAACGACTGCTGAAAGTACTTGACCGCCTACAAGAGGAGCTGTCGTTAGACAAATATCAGTTTTGTCAGCCATCAGTGTCATATGTTGGTCATATCGTGTCACAAGAAGGAGTGTCTACAGATCCAAAGAAAACAGAAGCAGTCACTACATGGCCCAGACCAACCACTGTAACTGCATTGAGATCTTTCCTTGGATTCTGCGGGTATTACAGATGCTTTGTCAGAGATTATGCTAAAGTCGCGTTCCCCCTGACCCAACTTTTGTCTGGTTACCCACCACATGCAAAAAGATCCAGAAGAAAGCAAGACCAGGTCTATTTCAACCCGTCAGAGCCATTTGGTCCACGGTGGGATGAAAAATGTGAGAGTGCTTTCGAGGAGCTAAAGCAAAGACTCACCCGTGCTCCAGTACTAGCCTTTGCAAACCCACAGTTACTCTATGTGCTACACATTGATGCATGCAGTGAAGGATTTGGTGGAGTTTTATACCAAGATCAAGGTGAAGGGCTAAGACCAGTTGCTTTCATCAGTCGCAGCCTAACTCCATCTGAACGTCACTATCCTGCTCACAAGTTGGAATATCTTGCATTAAAGTGGGCCGTAGTTGACAAACTACATGACTATCTGTATGCGGCAAAGTTTGAAGTCAGAACAGACAACAACCCTTTGACCTATGTGTTGACGTCAGCCAAGTTAGATGCAACAGGCCACCGTTGGCTTGCTGCCCTGTCAACATATGATTTCAGTCTCAAATACAGATCCGGAGTCCAAAACATTGATGCAGACGCCCTTTCAAGGTGCCCCCACACTGACCAAAGTCAAGAAAAACGATGGACAGATATCTCTGCAGATGGTGTCAGAGCTATGTGTCAAGTATCCAAAGTGACCCAGAAAAATGCCTGTCACGAAACAGCAATTGATCACTTAGGCTTGTCCATGCACGCCATACCCAAAGCGTACTGTAACCTCTCCACACTCAGTCTCAAGGGGATGCCAATCCTAAGTCCCTTTGAAATCTCAAAAGCACTACAAGAGGATCCAGCACTAAATGAAATTTGGAGAAGCAGAGTGATATCAAATCAAGTCAAGTCGAGTGTTGGGTTTGCACCCTGTTTTAAAGAAAAGAGAGGCACAGACACTGTAAAGAAACCAGTCAGAGAGAGACAAATATATTTTATGCTCTGCGCAGAGGAGGAGGAGGAGCGGGCAGTAGCAGCTTGTAAGTGCTCAGCTCCAAAGCTCTCCTAAAATCCCCTCCTCTGGCTCAGCTTTTTATTTAGTTCACCAACATGAGAAAAAACAAACAAGGACAGTCAGGGAGAGGTTACACATGAGTCATGTCTCCATGAGGGAGATAGCAAAGCAAGGTGGCAGCTGAAACCTTCCATTCCTGCGACATGAGCCTTGTGGCTCGTCAAAAGCAGGATTAGGCACTTATGCAAAATGAAAAATAGTTTGCTCAATCATGAAGAATGCAGACAACAAGTCTTTCTTTTTAAAACCTCCTCTTCTCACAAAGAGGAAAAGTACACGTAGTCATAAAAGGAAATAAATGATAATATAAGCATGCACTATATAAAATCCTTGACATCGAGAAACCTTACAAGCTCATTGCTACTAAGATAGTTTGAAAGACTGAAGCTACAAGAGGATGTCATGTATCAAGTCACATTTCCCCCTGGTCAAAACCGCCGTTTACAACTAGTTTTGCCAGAAAAGTTCCGAACAACAGTCATGCAATCCCTTCCTGATGGCTCTGGTCATTTAGGCGTTGAAAAGACCTATGGACTCATCAACGAAAGGTTCTATTGGCCTAAGATGAAATCAGATGTTGAAGAACACTGCAAAAACTGTGCAAGGTGCATAAGGAGAAAAACACTTCCTAAAAGAGTAGCTCCTCTGTTTCACATGTAAAGTGATGGCCCAGTGGATCTAGTATGTATGGATTTTTTGTCGATCGAGCCAGATCGTGGTCACACAGAGAACGTCTTGGTCATTACTGATCACTACATCCAATATGCACAAGCCTTTCCTACAAGAGATTAGAAAGCTGCAACTGTAGCCAAAGTTCTGCTTGAGAAATACTTTGTCCATCATGGTTTGCCAAGACGCATACATAGTGACCAGGGGAGAGACTTTGAAAGTCATCTCATTCACGAGATGCTGAGTTCCCTTGGTGTAGAAAAGTCAAGAACTACTCCATACCATCCTCAGGGGGATCCGCAGCCTGAAAGGTTTAATCGAACCCTGTTGGACATGCTTGGAACCCTTGAGCCCAATGAGAAAAGGAATTGGAGTAAGCACATCGCACATTTAGTTCATGCTTACAATTGCACACCAAATGAAGTGACAGGTTTCTCGCCATATTATGTTTGGGCGTAACACAAGGATGCCTGTGGACTTGTGTTTTGGAACATCAAGTGACAACATGTGCAAAGAAACTTACCTGAAGTATGTGACAGACATGAGAAAACGACTGAAAGCTGCTTACGATCTTTCAGAGTCTGCCGTGGCTAAACAGAACAAAGGAAACAAACAAAGACATGATGAGAAAGTCAAGTTCACACAACTCCTACCTGGCGATCGAGTTCTTATCCATAACCTTGGACTGCAAGGAAAACAAGCTGGCCGACCACTGGGTTTCGACCCCTTATGTTGTTGAAAGTCAACTGTCAAACTTACCTGTGTTTCGGCTGAAACCAGAAGATGGAAATGGGCCTGTCAAAGTCCTTCACCGTAATCATATTCTGCCTCTGGGACAGAAAGTATGTTTGGAACCAGTGCAAAACCCAGACATTGTCTCAAAGAGACGATTGAGAAAGAGGAAGAGACACCACACCAAAGTTGATGGAAAAGGCACGGTCAAAGTCCCTGAAGTGTCAGAACAAGAGGACAGGAATGATGAATACACAGATTCAGAGGATGGAACATTTTACATGCCATTCACAGTGCAACATACCAGAAAATCTGATGAAACACCAGAACCATTCAGTCTAGATCTCAATTTGCAACCTGAAGATCACGCTGAAGATTTGGAAGCTGGTCAAGAAGCGCAAAATGCTGACAGAGAGGTTAGACCTGACCTGATTGAACAGTCTGACTACCAAGAGACTTGCACTACAGAGACAGAGACTCAAGACACAATACCTCTTTGTCCAGAGACTGACTCAGGAGAAGACATGGAGACTGACAGTGACACCAGAAGATCTCAGAGACTTAGGAAAGCTCCATCCAGAATTACTTACAACACACTGGGTAATCCTAGTGTTTGTCCAGTGAAATTTGTCTTTTGTTTTTACAAGTGGATAAGCACCCCTTTCATACCTTAGTTGGGTTCTCTTGCCTTATTCCTTACCAAGCCATGAGGGCATGACTTTTTTGGTGAGGGGAGTGTGTAATAACCAGATTTTTAGTAAATCAGTTTATTTTTTCAAGGTTTATTTTATTACAAAAAAAAAAAAAATAATAATAATAATAATAATAAGAGTACTAAGTGGCTATATTTTCTCTTTATAGAAAAACTTACATTATTTCATGGTTTAATGTTAAAATATTCACTTTGGTTCATGTTGAAAAACGTTGATAAATATTAAGGAATTCATAAGAAACTCATAGTTCAGTTGTAAGCTAAAAAAGGTTGAATTCCAGATCCATTTAATTTCTTTATTAATCTTTTTGGTTGTGATGCTTTGAGTGCCTTACGTTAGACCGGAAGGAGAAAGAGAAAAAGCGGGAGTTGCGAGGCGGAGGAGGACGTAAGGTGTTGTGCATGTGCAAGCAGGAGACATGCATTTTGAAGAGACTGAAAGTAATTAAAAGCAGAACTACCTTGAGCGTGGGTACCAGTTCCTCACATCCGTGGACTGCAGAGGAGTTTTCTGAACGACCCGCACCGCAAAGGAGTGAGTTTGAACTGCAGTCCCAGGACAGAGCTGAGCAGGCTAGGCTAAGCTAACACTGAAGCTAACACTGCTGCTTTGAAGTTTTACCTCGTTAAGAGTCAGAAGAAGAGACGGTGTTGTTCCCAGTGCCCAGCCAAAGTAATTACCTCATTAAGAGCCAAACGGGAGGAGAGACGGTGTTGTTGCCAGTGAAACCCCCCTCACCTGCGTGGTGGACCAGGGAAAGGAATTTCTGCATGCACATGGTCACTCTCTGGGTCTTGAGGATGAGGATTTGCTCCAGATTGGTAGGATTATTGCTTTCCAAAGGGTTTTTTCCAAGGGATATGAGCTCCAACGCGCGCCAACAGTCCTAATTCGCAAGCTTGCATAAAACACAGAGTGCACTCTTAAGACTAAAATTTCATTTTAAGTTACTGTATTCAATTACTTATTCACTGATTTATTATTTCTGGGAGAACCTCTTATTATTAGTTGTGTAAGTGAGAGTCATAATTAACCCTAGACAAAAGTTATTTATACATTGGAATGTCTCTTTTACCATAGAATTCAAGGAAAAGGGGTGTATAATAAGAAATTACTCTCTTACCAATCCGTTTTGTACAGATCAGTGGTTTCTGCACCAATCCATTTTGTACAGATCAGTGTTTTCTGCACCGATCCGTTTTGTACAGACCAGTGGTTTCTGCACCGATCCGTTTTGTACAGATCAGTGGTTTCTGCACCGATCCGTTTTGTACAGATCAGTGGTTTCTGCCACTAGTCTTCCTTGTTTTGGCCCGATGCATCATTCCTATTGGACAGCGCAAAGCTGCGTCACAGCTCAGAGTGTCGAAAGTTGGATTGGGTTGAACCGAGAAGCGGCAATGCACGCTCCTGTCAGATGCGTCGCTTTAGCTCGGCTTTTGACGCAATGCTTCTGACGCATCTAAAAAGCAACGCGTCTCATTTAAAATAATGCTATTTAGACAGATTTTGACAATTTGATGCTTCTGACGTGTTCAGTGTGAAAGGCCCATTACACTCTGGAACATACTCTATGTTTTGAAGCTTGATTTTAACCCACAAGCTTTATTTGGGATTTAATTATGGATCAAATTAAAGAGAAAAATAATCATGAAGGAACAAAGTTTTAGTTTAAAAATCAAGTCAGGGTATCAAAAAAAAGTCATGGCATTAAACTTCATGAATTTAAAAAACTGAAATATCTGCAGGTCGAGAATTTAATTTCAGTTTCATTTAATTTCAGTTTAATTAGCTTATAATGCGCCAAATCACAGCAAAAGCCATCTCAAGGCACCTTACATAAAACAATTCAACATAAAATTTAAATAAATAATTAAAAATGAATTAAAAAATTCAAATACTTAAATAAAAACAGAAGTAAAACAATAAAACAGATAAAAAATAAAAACTATTCATAAGAAAGAGAATAAAAATAGGTTTTCAGTCTTAACTTTAAAATGTCCATGGACTCCGACTGACTCATGGTCGCAGGAAGACTGGTCCACAGGGTGAGTGCACGATACGAAAAGGCTCTTTGACCTGCTGACTTCTTCTATACCCTGGGAACACAGAGAAGTCCTGCATCCTGCGACTGCAAAGCCCGGGCCGGCACGTAAAGTTCCACCAGATCAGCCAGATAAGATGGCACCAGTCCATGAACAACCTTATAAGTCAATAACAAAACCTTAAAATCCTCTGTCACAGAGACAGGGAGCCAGTGCAAAGATGCCAAAATGGGTGTCATATGTTCAGAACTTCTGCTACGTGTCAGAAGTCTGGCGGCAGCATTCTGAACCAGCTGAAGACCCCTGATGCTGGACTGCAGTAACCCTGAAAATAGAACATTACAATAATCTAGAAGAAACAAAAGCATGAATTGGTCTCGACATCAGCCATAGAAAGGATGGGGCGGATCCTTGCTATATTTCGCAGATGGAAAAAAACAGTCCTAATAAAATCCCTGATGTGGAGGTCAAAAGACAACGTGGGATCAAAAATTACCCCAAGGTTCCTCATTTTGTCCATATGATGTATGACACACGAACCGAGGCTGAGCGCCAGCTGGTCAAACTGATGCAGATGTCTCGCTGGACCAAGAACCATCATTTCAGTCTTATCAAAGTTTTAAAAGTAAGAAGTTACTAGACATCCAACTTCTCACTGATAGAAGACAGTCCTCCATGGATTTTATGGGAGTGAGATTTCCCGCAGTTATCAGCATGTACAACGGAGTACCATCAGCGTAACAATGAAAGGCAATCCCAAAACTCCGCAGTATACGCCCAAGGGGTGCCACATACAGGGAGAAAAGCAAGGGGCCTAAAACAGATTCCTATGGAACTCCAAATCTCATGTCACCAAGGTCAGAGGTAGTGCCATTATACAAGACACATTGACAGCGACTGGACAGATATGATGTCAACCAAGCAAGGGCACTTCTATTAATCCCCCAAAAATTGTCCAACCTATCAAGCAAAATATGATGATCCACAGTATCAAATGCAGCACTGAGATCTAACAACACCAAAACCGTAGTGGTGTCTAAATCCGAGTCCATACATGCTCTCTGCTGTGTGTGTCAGCTCTCTGTAATGCACTGTGAGAGATTTTAAGCCTCGGTCCCACTGAATAATAAGCCATGAATAATGAGCCACGCATGGGTGTGTCAGTGATTATTTGAAGAATGACCCATGTTTTAAGCTGTCACGTATTCGCCTCTAGTGAGACATGACCGACCTGTCATTTGAGCCCCGTCCAGCCTCGAGTGGCTCATGTCACCACATACGATCCACGTCAAGCCACATATGATCCATGTAGTGCCATGATAACGTGACGTTGCTGCCTGTTTAAAATCAATTTCAAATCAATTTTATTTATATAGCGCCAAATCACAACAAACAGTTGCCCCAAGGCGCTTTATATTGTAAGGCAAAAGCCATACAATAATTACAGAAAAACCCCAACGGTCAAAACGACCCCCTGTGAGCATGCACTTGGCAACAGTGGGAAGGAAAAAGTCCCTTTTAACAGGAAAAAACCTCCAGCAGAACCAGGCTCAGGGAGGGGCAGTCTTCTGCTGGGACTGGTTGTGGCTGAGGGGAGAGAATCAGGAAAAAGACATGCTGTGGAAGAGAGCAGAGATCAATCTGTCTGGTGTCTGTCTCCCTGATCTGAATTGGGAGCTGGTTCCACAGGAGAGGAGCCTGAAAGCTGAAGGCTCTGCCTCCCATTCTACTTACAAACCCTAGGAACTACAAGTAAGCCTGCAGTCTGAGAGCGAAGTGCTCTATTGGGGTGATATGGTACTATGAGGTCCCTAAGATAAGATGGGACCTGATTATTCAAAACCTTATAAGTAAGAAGAAGAATTTTAAATTCTGTTCTAGAATTAACAGGAAGCCAATGAAGAGAGGCCAATATGGGTGAAATATGCTCTCTCCTTCTAGTCCCCGTCAGTACTCTAGCTGCAGCATTTTGAATTAACTGAAGGCTTTTCAGGGAACGTTTAGGACAGCCTGATAATAATGAATTACAATAGTCCAGCCTAGAGGAAATAAATGCATGAATTAGTTTTTCAGCATCACTCTGAGACAAGACCTTTCTGATTTTAGAGATATTGCACAAATGCAAAAAAGCAGTCTTACATATTTGTTTAATATGCGCTTTGAATGACATATCCTGATCAGGAAATTAGAGGTCATCCATGTCTTTATGTCTGTAAGACATTCCTGCAGTTTAACTAATTGGTGTGTGTCCTCTGGCTTCATGGATAGATAGCGCTGGGTATCATCTGTGTAACAATGAAAATTTAAGCAATGCTTTCTAATAATACTGCCTAAGGGAAGCATGTATAAAGTGAATAAAATTGGTCCTAGCACAGAACCTTGTGGAACTCCATAATTAACCTTAGTCTGTGAAGAAGACTCCCCATTACATGAACAAATTGTAATCTATTAGATAAATATGATTCAAACCACCGCAGCGCAGTGCCTTTAATACCTATTGCATGCTCTCATCTCTGTAATAAAATTTTATGGTCAACAGTATCAAAAGCAGCACTGAGGTCTAACAGGACAAGCACAGAGATGAGTCCACTGTCTGAGGCCATAAGAAGATCATTTGTAACCTTCACTAATGCTGTTTCTGTGCTATGATGAATTCTAAAACCTGACTGAAACTCTTCAAATAGACCATTCCTCTGCAGATGATCAGTTAGCTGTTTTACAACTACCCTTTCAAGAATTTTTGAGAGAAAAGGAAGGTTGGAGATTGGCCTATAATTAGCTAAGATAGCTGGGTCAAGTGATGGCTTTTTAAGTAATGGTTTAATTACTGCGACCTTAAAAGCCTGTGGTACATAGCCAACTAATAAAGATAGATTGATCATATTTAAGATTGAAGCATTAATTAATGGTAGGGCTTCCTTGAGCAGCCTGGTAGGAATGGGGTGTAATAGACATGTTGATGGTTTGGAGGAAGTAACTAATGAAAATAACTCAGAACAATTGGAGAGAAAGAGTCTAACCAAATACCAGCATTACTGAAAGCAGCCAAAGATAACGATATGTCTTTGGGATGGTTATGAGTAATTTTTTCTTTAATAGTTAAAATTTTATTAGCAAAGAAAGTCATGAAGTCATTACTAGTTAAAGTTAAAGGAATACTCGGCTCAATAGAGCTCTGACTCTTTGTCAGCCTGGCTACAGTGCTGAAAAGAAACCTGGGGTTGTTCTTATTTTCTTCAATTAGTGATGAGTAGTAAGATGTCCTTGCTTTACGGAGGGCTTTTTTATAGAACAACAGACTTTTTCCAGGCTAAGTGAAGATCTTCTAAATTAGTGAGACGCCATTTCCTCTCCAACTTATAGGTTATCTGCTTTAAGCTGCGAGTTTGTGAGTTATACCACGGAGTCAGGCACTTCTGATTTAAGGCTCTCTTTTTCAGAGGAGCTACAGCATCCAAAGTTGTGCTCAATGAGGATGTAAAACTATTGACGAGATAGTCTATCTCACTCACAGAGTTTAGGTAGCTACTCTGCACTGTGTTGGTATATGGCATTGGAGAACATAACAAAGAAGGAATCATATCCTTAAACCTAGTTACAGCGCTTTCCAAAAGACTTCTACTGTAATGAAACTTATTCCCCACTGCTGGGTAGTCCATCAGAGTAAATGTAAATGTTATTAAGAAATGATCAGACAGAAAGGGGTTTTCAGGGAACACTGTTAAGTCTTCAATTTCCATACCATAAGTCAGAACAAGATCTAAAGTATGGTTAAAGTGGTGGGTGGACTCATTTACATTTTGAGCGAAGCCAGTTGAGTCTAATAATAGATTAAATGCAGTGTTGAGGCTGTCATTCTCAGCATCTATGTGGATGTTAAAATCGCCCACCTGCTGTGTAGTGCGACATCGGTGCACAAACACACGTTTGGTCCTACCCTCTGCCCCTCCCACACTTTTGTTTCCTCATGGTCCAGATGAAACAGTCCTCTGTGATTCCAGAAGTGATTAGAGGTGTTTTCAGCATCCAAGGATTAGCAGAAAATGATTAATCCACGACAAAATAATTATTTTATATACAGCATCCAGCGCACAGAGCAGGTGGAATTGTGTGTGCAAGAGACCAGCCACTCCAAAAACAGCCTCTCAGGTCCTGCATAGCTGCCGGGCACACGGATAATGGGCTTTTAGCAGCCTCATAAGCACCACAAACATGCCTCTGAAATCCTCGTTAGTCGTCGTAGTAACTCGTACAGAAACTGTTTGTAATGGTGTTCTATGATGCATAACACAAAATGGCTGATGCACATAAAATGTCCTTGAATTTTGTAAAACTATCTGATATTTTTACAGCTGTCTAATTGATAAAACCATCTGATCTTTTTATAGATGTTTAATTGATGAGACCAATCAGCATGATGGAACACACTGTCTTTATTGCGTGACATTACACTACATACATAAACACACACTATAAGATTTTTACATAACAACCATGAACACACCATGGACAGACAGCCACCTATTGTCACCTCACTTTGCAGCAAATCTCACATAGACAATGAGCCAGGTTAAAGACCACCCATTTGGGGGTGGGTTAGCCTGAAGGAGAAAAAGATTGTCTGGCTTCTTTGTTCCAGGTTGTTTATATGAGGCTGGTTCAAGATCCCACTGCTGAGATAACTCTGCATCAGTGTAGCAACTCTTTACAATACAACATCTAAACTTTGAAGTCCATTTGCCATCTAATTCTTTTTGGAGATCTCACCGTGATAAGAGAACCTAACAGAAATGAAGTTTCTGCCCAGTTCAGCAATGAGATTTTGGTGATTTTGAGGCCTTTTTACCAATTCGAGATGGTGGATTCTTCAATACTAAACATCATGGCCACATTTAAAGGTAAGCAGAAGCCTTTTTCTAAAGTTCTGCCGAGCTAAGTCTCGTACCTTGTTCAGTGTTGAACTGATCTGTGGTCGTGATTCCGGTAAGATAAATTAATGGATGGAATGTTGAATTAATATTGTTGACCGGAGTTTTTGCACTGAGAAGGAGTTATCGAAAAGCAGCCGGCGTCTGTGGGTTTCTAGTCCTTGGTTGGTGTTGGCATAAACGCTCCAGAAATTAAGGTTAAAGACCTGGCGAAAGACCTCTTCACAAAAGGGGAATTCCTGCTTTTGCTAAAAAACTAGGTTACAGTCTTTGTGTAGGCACTGCCCTAAACGTGGGGCCGGGTGTCCCAGTCGAACGGCGCTTCGCAAATACACTCACTGGTGTCCTGATTTTTGTTGTAAATTTTGTTTATAATAGGTTAAAGTCTTTGTGTACAGCCTGCATGCTGTGCGCTAAACATGGGGCCGGGCATCCCAGTCCAACGGCGCTGCGCAAATATGCTCACCGGTGTACTGATAATATGCTAAATCTTTACTAAATGTGAAGCCGGTGAGTGTTCACGGGCTTCACTCAGTTGTTTGACAAGTGAGTGTGGCCATGTTGTATTTCTATGTCCACATGGGGGGTTGAGTGTGTTTCTTTGTTCACTGAGTGAGTGTGACCATGTGGTATTTCTTTTTTTTCCCCTTTTTTGTGGTATTTCTTTTGTTTTGTCCATGTGCATGGGGGAAGTTTATGAACAGCAGGGGAGGAGAAGTAGCTGACGAGCTATGATTACC
This sequence comes from Thalassophryne amazonica, assembly GCF_902500255.1. Classification (NCBI taxonomy): domain Eukaryota; kingdom Metazoa; phylum Chordata; class Actinopteri; order Batrachoidiformes; family Batrachoididae; genus Thalassophryne; species Thalassophryne amazonica. Next base: position 141,740,349 of record NC_047106.1, read on the forward strand.
AGTCATAAACTGCTGAAATACTCATTTTTGTGATTATTTGTTTTGGGGGTTATTTTGGGCCAGGAATTGGTACAGTAGTATTAACACAATGAATGTGGGTTCATTTGTCATGGAATGTGAGTGTGGTTCAGTCTTTGTTCGTGTTTAAACAGTTGCACATGCGCCATTTGCTAACCAGTAGCGCCTACTGGTCTTAAATAACTAACATGGTTTACATCTGATGATATAAATTCACATCGATCAAGCGGAAGGCATCTGGCGGACGCAAACAAAGTGTCTGTTTGATGATGATAAACATTTACTCGCACCGTCTGATTATAGATTGTTTTTGATGATGTGTCCACTGGGAGTGTGCGTAAGAATGCCAATGATTAAGTGACATTAGTCCATACGGTCTGAAAAACAGTTAAAACCAGTTTTTCATTTTATTCTTTTTATTTGGATGATTCGGCATCAGTAGAGAACATAAACAGGAACTTACGTAGGCCATCTTCCTTGCCGTTTTAATTTGTTGAACGACTGTGCGAGCTGCTGCCACCTGTCGGTGATATAGTATCATTTGCACTTGGTGTTGCGGCCCTTTGTCAGCGAGGTAAGAAAAATCACATCTTATTTGGTTTGAAAAACAATAGGTTTATATTCCTATAAATGATTGGGTGACTAAAAGTAAAATTAAGAAATTTAAGCTAAAATAAATAAATGATTGGGTGCTAAAAATTAAAATTTAAAACTTTAATTAAAGAAAATTAAAAGAGGGACTAATTAATTAAATAAGGCACTTCCTTTTTGAAATGAAGCAAAAACTCAGGTCTGGGAGGAGTTTGGAGAGGCCATGGAGGAGGATTATCGGTCCGTCTCGAAGAAATTCTGGCAAACCGTCCGACGCCTCAGGAGGCGGAAGCAGCTTTCTGCCACCACTGTCTATAGTGCGGGTGGGGAGCTGTTGACCCTGACTGGGGACGTTGTTGGGCGGTGGAAGGAATACTTCGAGGATCTCCTCAATCCCATCATCACGTCTTCCGAAGAGGACGCAGAGACTGGGGGCTCAGAGGCGGACTCGTCCATCACCCAGGCCGAAGTCACCGAGGTGGTCAGAAAGCTCCTTGGTGGCAAGGCTCCTGGGGTGGTCGAAATCCGTCCTGAGTACCTTAAGTCTCTGGATGTTGTGGGACTGTCCTGGTTGACATGTCTCTGCAACATCGTGTGGTGGTTGGGGACAGTACCCCTGGATTGGCAGACCAGGGTGGTGGTCCCTCTGTTTAAGAAGGGGGACCGGAGGGTGTGTTCCAACTACAGGGGGATCACACTCCTCAGCCTCCCCGGTATGGTCTATTCCAGGGTGCTGGAGAGGAGAATTTGACCGATAGTCGAACCTCAGATTCAGGAGGAGCAGTGTGGTTTTCATCCTGGTCGCGGCACACTGGACCAGCTCTACACCCTCCATTGGGTGCTCGAGGGTTCATGGGAGTTCGCCCAACCAGTCCACATGTGCTTTGTGGATCTGGAGAAGGCGTTTGACCGTGTCCCTCGAGGCGCCCTGTGGGGGGTGCTCCGGGAGTACGGGGTCCGGGGTCTTTTGCGAAGGGCTATCCGGTCTCTGTACGACTGCAGCAAGAGCTTGGTTCGCATTGCTGGTAGTAAGTCAAACCTGTTTCCAGTGGACGTTGGCCTCCATCAGGGCTGCCCTTTGTCACCGGTTCTGTTCATTATCTTTAAGGACAGAATTTCTAGGCACAGCCAGGGTGTAGGGTCCAGTTTGGGAACCACAGAATCTCATCTCTGCTGTTTGCGGATGATGTGGTCCTGTTGGCTTCATCAAACCAGGACCATCAGCGTGCACTGGAGCGGTTTGCAGCCGAGTGTAAAGCGTCCGGGATGAAGATCAGCACCTCCAAATCCGAGGCCATGGTTCTCGACCGGAAAAAGGTGCCTTGCCCTCTTCAGGTCGGTGGGGTGTCCTTGCCTCAGGTGGAGGAGTTTAAGTATCTCAGGGTCTTGTTCACGAGTGAGGGATGGATGGAGTGTGAGATCGATAGATGGATCGGTGCAGCGTCTGCAGTGATGCGGTCGCTGTATCAGACCGTCGTGGTGAAGAGAGAGCTGAGCAGGGGGGCAAAGCTCTCAATTTACCAATCGATCTACGTTCTGACCCTTACCTATGGTCATGAGATTTGGCTCATGACCGAAAGAACAAGGTCTCGAGTACAAGCGGCCAAGATGAGTTTCCTCCGCAGGGTGGCTGGGCGCTCCCTTAGAGATAGGGTGAGGAGCTCTGTCACTCAGGAGGAGCTCGGAGTCGAGCCGCTGCTCCTCCACGTCGATAGGAGCCAGCTGAGGTGGCTCGGGCATCTTTTCCGGATGCCCCCTGAATGCCTCGCTGGAGAGGTGTTCCGGGCACGTCCCATTAGGAGGAGGCCCCGGGGAAGACCCAGATCACGTTGGAGGGACTACATCTCTCAGCTGGCTTGGGAACGCCTCAGGGTTCCCCCGGAGGAGCTGGGGGGAGGTGTGTGTGGATCGGGAGGTCTGGGCAGCTTTGCTTGAGCTGCTGCCCCCGCGACCCGACCTACGATAAGCGGAAGAAAATGGATGGATAATTAATAAAATAATACAAAATAGAGTAATAATCATATTTATAGTAAAAACAAAAAAAGATGGAAGATCGACTTGTAACATATATAATCTTACGAGTTGCATTGCTTAATGCAGTTGTGAAGTTTCTGTTGCAGGATCCAATTTGATGTGTGACCAGAACCTGTAGACGTAGGAGTCTGGGTGTTGAGGAAGCAACACAAACAGCCACAAGGAAAGGGTAAGTATTGGTAAGTATGGACTGTGTTAAGAAAGTTACAGTTATGATGAGAGAATGCGATTACTGATTATTATTATTATTAATATCAATATAATTAATTGAAGTGTTATTATATAGAATAGTATGCAAGTGTCTTTGGTTATTGTTATGGCCATATGATACAAGGGAAATAGCATGTGTACATATATACAGTGGGGAAAATAAGTATTTGACCCATAGTTTCGCAGGGTTTCCCACCTACAAAGAATGTAGAGGTCTGTAATTTTTATCGTAGGTACACTTCAACTGTGAGAGACAGAATCTAAAAAGAAAATACAGTAAATTACATTGTGTTGTTGTTCATTTGGCTGATCCCGGTTTTTTGTTTGGGGTCACCACAGCGGATACAACCAGATGCGCATTGGCAAATGGCACAAGTTTTACGCCGGATGCCCTTACTGACGCAACTCCAGTGTTACCTGGAGAAACACACACAGCCGCTGGTGTTCCAAAGAGGTCTCCCATCCAAGTACTAAGCTCTGCTTAGCTTCTGAGATCTGACGGGATCAGGCTGACACATTGTATGATTTTTAAATAATTAATTTGCATTTTATTGCATAAAATAAGTATTTGACCCGATAGAAAAACAGAGCTTAACAACTGGTACAGAAACATTTGTCTGCCATTACAGAGGTGAGACGTTTCCTGTAGTTCTTGACCAAGGTTTCACACAGTGCAAAAGGGATTTTGGTCCACTCCTCCATACAGATCTTCTCCAGATCTTTCAGGTTTGGAGTTTCAGCTCCCTCCAAAGATGTTCTATTGAGTTGAGGTCTGGAGACTGGCCAGACCACTCCAGGACCTTGAAATGCTTCTTACAGAGCCCCTCCTTAGTTGCCCTGGCTGTGTGTTTGGGGTCATTGTCATGCTGGAAGACCCAGCCATGATCCATCTTCAATTCTCTTACTGAGGGAAGGAGGTTGTTTGCCAAAATCTTGCAATACATGACCCCATCCATCCTCCCTTCAATATGGTGCAGTTGTCCTCTCCCCTTTGCAGAAGAGCACCCCCAGAGTATGATGTTTCCACCCCCATGCTTCACGGTTGGGATGGTTTTCTTGGGGTTGTTCTTATCCTCTAAACATGGTAAGTGGAGTTGATTCCAAAAAGCTCTATTCTGGTCTCATCTGACCACATGACCTTCTCCCATGCCTCCTCTGGATTATCCAGATGGTCACTGGTGAACTTCAAATGGGCCTGGACATGTGCTGGCTTGAGCAGGGGGGACCTTGCTGCCCTGCAGGATTTTAAACCATGACAGCATCATGTGTTACTAATGTAATCTTTGTGACTGTGGTCCCAGCTCTCTTCAGGTCATTGACCAGGTCCTCTTGTGTAGTTCTGAGCTTTCTCAGAATCATCCTTACCCCACAAAGTGAGATCTTGCATGGAATCCGAGAGTGGAGAGAGGGAGATTGACAGTCATCTTGTGTTTCTTCCACTTTCTAATAAATAATCATAATAGTTGTTGTCTTCTACCAAGCTGCTTGCCTGTTGTCCTGTAGTCCGTCCCAGCCTTGTGCAGGTCTACAGTTTTGTCCCTGGTGTCCTTAGACAGCTCTTTGGTCTTGGCTATGGTGGACAGGTTGGAGTGTGATTGATTGTGTGAACAGGTGTCTTTTATACAGGTAACAAGTTCAAACAGGTGCAATTAATACAGGTAAAGAGTGCAAAATAAGAGGGCTTCTTAAAGAAAAATTAACAGGTCTGTGAGAGACAGAATTCTTGCTGGTTGGTAGGTGTTCAAATACTCATTTTATGCAATAAAATGCAAATTAATTATTTAAAAATCACACAATGTGATTTTCTGATTTTTCTTTTTAGATTCTGTCTCTCACAGTTGAAGTGAACCTACGATAAAAAATTACAGACCTCTCCATTCGTAGGTGGGAAAACCTGCAAAACTGACAGGGGGTCAAATACTTATTTTCCCCACTGTAATTATAAACTTTTTATGGAGCTCATTCATTAATTATGAATATTTTTGTAGATCCACTAATAGACATGTATGATAGAATAAAAATATGATAAGCTTTTAATTGTTTGCAGAGATATTGATAAATACAATCATGATGAAACTATAAATTTTTACCGGTTTATATATATATATATATATATATACGAGGTCTATTAGATAATAAACCGACCCTTTTATTTTTTTTTTTAAACTTTATTGATCTGAGTCACGTGAGATTGCATCAGCCAACCTTGATCCTTAGTGCGCATGCGTGAGTTTTTTCCCGCCTGTCGGCTGCGTCATTCGCCTGTGAGCAGCCTTTGTGTGGGGAGTGGTCCTGTGCGCTCGGCGGATTTTTCTTGGAAGGAAAATGGCGGAACGATTGGAGCAGCGCTACTGCATCAAATTTTGCCCGAAACTTGGCGACAGCCAAGTGGAAACCATCAGAAAAATAAAGACGGCTTTCGGGGATGACGCTATGGGCACCACACAGATTAAGGAGTGGTACAACCGGTTTAAAGACGGACGCGTAACGGTGGAGAGCGCGCCGCGCTCCGGCCGACCATCGACGTGCCGAAATGACGAGATCATTTCCAAAGTGAACGCTGTGGTGATGCGGGACCGTCGAGTGACCATCCAAGAAATTGCGGACGAAGTGGACATCAGTACTTTTTCGGCACATTCAATTCTTACAGAAGATTTGGGCATGAAGAGAGTGGCTGCGAAGTTCGTGCCGAGGTTGCTGACGGCGGAGCAAAAGCACCTCCGTGTGGAAGTCTCACAGGACATGCTGGACTCCAATCACACTGATCCCAGCTTTATGGACAGTATTATCACCGGCGATGAGTCCTGGGTGTACGGGTACGACCCGGAAACAAAATTCCAGTCGTCACAGTAGAAGCATTCTACGTCGCCACGACCGAAGAAGGCGCGCCAAGTGCGCAGCAACGTGAAGGTAATGCTGACTGTTTTTTTTTACTCCTGCGGTGTGGTACACCACGAGTACGCACCACAGGGTCAAACAGTAACGAAGGAGTATTACAGGGATGTCCTCCGTCGCCTCCGTGAAGCTGTACGGCGCAAGAGACCGGAGTTGTGGGCCACAGGAAATTGTCGCCTCCACCACGACAACGCGCCAGCTCATTCCTCCAACTTGATTCGGACTTATTTGTCTAAAAACCAAACTCCTGTGGTTCCACAGGCTCCATACTCTCCTGACATGGCCCCTTGTGACTTCTGGCTGTTCCCAAAAATTAAAAGACCATTAAAAGGAACACGTTTTGAGACGAGGGAGGACATCATGGCTGCAACGACGGCGGAGCTGGGCGCCATCCCGAAAGAGGCGTTTTTGGAATGCTTCCAACAGTGGCGACACCGCTGGGAGAAGTGTGTGGAGTCCCAAGGAGTGTACTTCGAGGGTGATTAGGTTTCCAACCCTCCAGGTAAGCCAGTTTTTTTTTCCCGGCCAAAGGTCGGATACTTTTCTAATAGACCTTGTATATATATATATATATATATATATATATAGGATATGTGATGCCCATTTATATCTGTTGATGGACCTTGAGGCTAGAAGGTTTATAATATTTCATATATAAGTAATGATGACTATAGTTAGATAAATAATCAAATATTATGAATAAATACATGGCTGAAACCCATGTTAATGATATTAAATGAGACTGTCGATGGGCAGACAATTGTTAAATAATAGTGTTTGTCCACACAACATGTACATGTTGGTAAGAGGAAAGTAATTATAGCAAATTCAAAAATAGACAATAATACGAGCGAAGCAGCGCACAACGGTGCGAAGCTCGCTCACGGTACACTGCGGCCCAAACACGAAGTGCCAAATTCTTAATCCACAGTGAAACAGGAAATGTCAAACACTTCCTGGATCGACACTTCCTGGATTGACAGACGAGATCCCATGAAATCTTGTGGGAACTCAGTGGCAACCTTACACTCAAACAGGAAGTGCCAAATTTGTCAGTCATAGTGAAACAGGAAATGTCCAATGTTGAACACTTCCTGGCATGGGTGGAGCTACAGCGGAGGCTGGGGTTTCACTGGACTCCCCTGAAATCTGATTGGACACAGATGATTGACATGTCACAGCGCCACACGTCTGGTTGAAAGACCTGCATTTTTTAATTCATGAGTCACATTGATTACTAGGTTCCTCATGTCCAGTAGTTGGTGCTGTGTACCACAAAACGTTTTCATCCACCTTAGTTGAAGAAGAAAAATGTTTGCTTCAGATTTGAACTGAACACGTCATTTGAACTATGGACTTCTAATCACACCAAACTTATATTGGTGAGTAAACGACCGTATTTTACACCAGGTTGTTAAAAGCAGCATTTCTCCTTTAATTCAGGGGGTCTTATATACACATGCTTAAGCTAACAGACAGCAGCTGGTTCATGCTCTGTTGGCTTATTAGTGTAGCAGATAACTGAAACAATCCTTCAAATGGTGATACAAGCATCAAATTCAGCACAAATATAGCTGGAGCTAAATTAATGGAGCAACTTTTGACCACTGAAACTGACCTTTGTCACCATTCTTGCTGCTTTTACCTCATAACTCCATAACATTCAGTCACAGATTGTGATTGAATATTGAAACTTTGAATATTAATTTACATCAACATTTTAAAAAAATGCTTAAAGACATGTTTACATTGTCAAAGCAAGTGTTAAGAGTAAAAGTTAAAAATTAGGTCCTCTGTCTCTCTCTACCTGTCTCTCTGTCGTTTGCTCGCTTTCTCTCTCCCTCCATCTCTCTCTTTTTCTTTCTCTCTCGCTGTTTTCGTGTTGCACAAACTTTGAACTTTTTGGAAGCACGAAGCCTTTCAACTCTAGAATAGGTGTTTCATCAGCGATGCACACGCTCAGGACTTTAATGGAGACCTTTTTCCCTTTTCTCTGTGTTCAGCTTCTCCTCCTCAACTGCATGCTGAGGTGGATTTTCAAGTGGTTTTTCTAATTTTTTGAAAATTACTACATAAGGTAGACAGGATTTCTCAAGAGCTTGTTACCCACAGATCTACCAAGGCCATTGTCAGAATTGAGCACAATATCTGATTTATATCTTACCCCAGGAAATACAAATCACATTGTCGTCCATATGCCAAAAATCAGTGAATAATATATTAAACTGTTTCCAAGATTGACCAATTACCATTCTAACCATACTTGACATTATTGACTACAAACCTAATACAAATCCTCTAGTTTTGCTTCAGAAGAAAGCTGTAAGAATTATTAATAAGAAACCATATCGTGAGCCGACAAATCTATCGATTGTCTGGTTGAATATTTTGAAATTTTGGGATTTGATTGACTACATCATAATACAAATTATGTTTAACATACATATGTACCCAACCTGAACCCACCTTCAGAGAGCAACATCAACCTTGCACCACGGGGATACTGCTGCCTCAAGTGTGGGGACTCCTTCGGGGTAGAGAGGAGTCTTGCATCTCATTATGGACGGAGGAGCGTTCACATTGAAGTAGGTTGTACCCACTGTGCAAAGACAACTGTGTTCTTCAACAGGTGTGCCTTGTTGGCGCATGCACGCAAGCACAAGAACTACCACAACATCTACCACAACATGTCCAGGACTTATTTAAAACGAGGGACTCCAGTTAAGGAACTTTATTATTTCAGAATTCAAAGATTCAAACTAGCCTTTAAACACCATAAATATACTTTTTTGCCATTAAATGTAAATGTAAATTGCAAATTCTGAGATAATTTTCACATATTTCGATGAGCTTTTGAAGAGCCTTTTTGGTAGGAGCTAACAGGGTTAAAGCATAATTTCCCAAGATAATATCCAGTACCACTTTCTTTTAACTTAATTAACAAATCATCAATGTATATAGAGAACAGAATGGGAGAAAGACCATAGTGAGACCATTTTACTTTAAGTACCTGACTGGTGGACATAAAGAAAAATAACCTAAGTGCATGATGTCAGTCAATCAATCAATCAATTTTTTTTTTATATAGCGCCAAATCACAACAAACAGTTGCCCCAAGGCGCTTTATATTGTAAGGCAAGGCCATACAATAATTACGGAAAAACCCCAACGGTCAAAACGACCACCTGTGAGCAAGCACTTGGCTACAGTGGGAAGGAAAAACTCCTTTTTAACAGGAAGAAACCTCCAGCAGAACCAGGCTCAGGGAGGGGCAGTCTTCTGCTGGGACTGGTTGGGGCTGAGGGAGAGAACCAGGAAAAAGACATGCTGTGGAGGGGAGCAGAGATCAATCACTAATGATTAAATGCAGAGTGGTGCATACAGAGCAAAAAGAGAAAGAAACACTCAGTGCATCATGGGAACCCCCCAGCAGTCTACGTCTATAGCAGCATAACTAAGGGATGGTTCAGGGTCACCTGATCCAGCCCTAACTATAAGCTTTAGCAAAAAGGAAAGTTTTAAGCCTAATCTTAAAAGTAGAGAGGGTGTCTGTCTCCCTGATCTGAATTGGGAGCTGGTTCCACAGGAGAGGAGCCTGAAAGCTGAAGGCTCTGCCTCCCATTCTACTCTTACAAACCCTAGGAACTACAAGTAAGCCTGCAGTCTGAGAGCGAAGCGCTCTATTGGGGTGATATGGTACTACGAGGTCCCTAAGATAAGATGGGACCTGATTATTCAAAACCTTATAAGTAAGAAGAAGAATTTTAAATTCTATTCTAGAATTAACAGGAAGCCAATGAAGAGAGGCCAATATGGGTGAGATATGCTCTCTCCTTCTAGTCCCCGTCAGTACTCTAGCTGCAGCATTTTGAGTTAACTGAAGGCTTTTCAGGGAACTTTTAGGACAACCTGATAATAATGAATTACAATAGTCCAGCCTAGAGGAAATAAATGCATGAATTAGTTTTTCAGCATCACTCTGAGACAAGACCTTTCTAATTTTAGAGATACTGCGTAAATGCAAAAAAACAGTCCTTCATATTTGTTTAATATGTGCTTTGAATGACATATCCTGATCAAAAATGACTCCAAGAATTCTCACAGTATTACTAGAGGTCAGGGTAATGCCATCCAGAGTAAGGATCTGGTTAGACACCATGTTTCTAAGATTTGTGGGGCCAAGTACAATAACTTCAGTTTTATCTGAGTTTAAAAGCAGGAAATTAGAGGTCATCCATGTCTTTATGTCTGTAAGACAATCCTGCAGTTTAGCTGATTGGTGTGTGTCCTCTGGCTTCATGGATAGATAAAGCTGGGTATCATCTGCGTAACAATGAAAATTTAAGCAATACCATCTAATAATACTGCCTAAGGGAAGCATGTATAAAGTGAATAAAATTGGTCCTAGCACAGAACCTTGTGGAACTCCATAATTAACTTTAGTCTGTGAAGAAGATTCCCCATTTACATTACATACAAATTGTAATCTATTAGACAAATATGATTCAAACCACTGCAGCGCAGTGCCTTTAATACCTATGGCATGCTCTAATCTCTGTAATAAAAAGCAGCACTGAGGTCTAACAGAACAAGCACAGAGATGAGTCCACTGTCCGAGGCCATAAGAAGATCATTTGTAACCTTCACTAATGCTGTTTCTGTACTATGATGAATTCTAAAACCTGACTGAAACTCTTCAAATAGACCATTCCTCTGCAGATGATCAGTTAGCTGTTTTACAACTACCCTTTCAAGAATTTTTGAGAGAAAAGGAAGGTTGGAGATTGGCCTATAATTAGCTAAGATAGCTGGGTCAAGTGATGGCTTTTTAAGTAATGGTTTAATTACTGCCACCTTAAAAGCCTGTGGTACATAGCCAACTAACAAAGATAGATTGATCATATTTAAGATCAAAGCATTAAATAATGGTAGGGCTTCCTTGAGCAGCCTGGTAGGAATGGGGTCTAATAGACAAGTTGATGGTTTGGATGAAGTAGCTAATGAAAATAACACAGACAGAACAATCGGAGAGAAAGAGTCTAACCAAATACCGGCATCACTGAAAGCAGCCAAAGATAACGATACGTCTTTGGGATGGTTATGAGTAATTTTTTCTCTAATAGTTAAAATTTTGTTAGCAAAGAAAGTCATGAAGTCATTACTAGTTAAAGTTAATGGAATACTCAGCTCAATAGAGCTCTGACTCTTTGTCAGCCTGGCTACAGTGCTGAAAAGAAACCTGGGGTTGTTCTTATTTTCTTCAATTAGTGATGAGTAAAAAGATGTCCTAGCTTTACGGAGGGCTTTTTTATAGAGCAACAGACTCTTTTTCCAGGCTAAGTGAAGATCTTCTAAATTAGTGAGACGCCATTTCCTCTCCAACTTACGGGTTATCTGCTTTAAGCTACGAGTTTGTGAGTTATACCACGGAGTCAGGCACTTCTGATTTAAAGCTCTCTTTTTCAGAGGAGCTACAGCATCCAAAGTTGTCTTCAATGAGGATGTAAAATGTATTGACGAGATACTCTATCTCACTTACAGAGTTTAGGTAGCTACTCTGCACTGTGTTGGTATATGGCATTAGAGAACATAAAGAAGGAATCATATCCTTAAACCTAGTTACAGCGCTTTCTGAAAGACTTCTAGTGTAATGAAACTTATTCCCCACTGCTGGGTAGTCCATCAGAGTAAATGTAAATGTTATTAAGAAATGATCAGACAGAAGGGAGTTTTCAGGGAATACTGTTAAGTCTTCTATTTCCATACCATAAGTCAGAACAAGATCTAAGATATGATTAAAGTGGTGGGTGGACTCATTTACATTTTGAGCAAAGCCAATAGAGTCTAATAATAGATTAAATGCAGTATTGAGGCTGTTATTCTCAGCATCTGTGTGGATGATAAAATCGCCCACTATAAAATGTCAAATGAGTCATTCCATGAAAATCAATCAATCAATCAATCAACTTTTTTCTTATATAGCGCCAAATCACAACAAACAGTTGCCCCAAGGCGCTCCATATTGCAAGGCAAGGCCATACAATAACCATGAAAAACCCCAACGGTCAAAACGACCCCCTATGAGCAAGCACTTGGCCACAGTGGGAAGGAAAAACTCCCTTTTAACAGGAAGAAACCTCCAGCAGAACCAGGCTCAGGGAGGGGCAGTCTTCTGCTGAGACTGGTTGGGGCTGAGGGAAAGAACCAGGAAAAAGACATGCCGAGAAGGGGGGCAGAGATCGATCACTAATGATTAAATGCAGAGTGATGCATACGGAGCAAAAAAAGAAAGAAACAGTGCATCATGGGAACCCCCCACAGTCTACGTCTAAAGCAACATAACCAAGGGATGGTCCAGGGTCACCCGATCCAGCCCTAACTATAAGCCTTAGCGAAAAGGAAAGTTTTAAGCCTAATCTTAAAAGTAGAGAGGGTATCTGTCTCCCTGATCTGAATTGGGAGCTGGTTCCACAGGAGAGGAGCCTGAAAGCTGAAGGCTCTGCCTCCCATTCTACTCTTACAAACCCTAGGAACCACAAGTAAGCCTGCAGTCTGAGAGCGAAGCGCTCTAATGGGGTAATATGGTACTACGATGTCCCTAAGATAAGATGGGACCTGATTATTCAAAACCTTATAAGTAAGAAGAAGAATTTTAAATTCTATTCTAGAATTAACAGGAAGCCAATGAAGAGAGGCCAACACGGGTGAGATATGCTCTCTCCTGCTAGTCCCCGTCAGTACTCTAGCTGCAGCATTCTGAACCAACTGAAGGCTTTTTAGGGAACTTTTAGGACAACCTGATAATAATGAATTACAATAGTCCAGCCTAGAGGAAATAAATGCATGAATTAGTTTTTCAGCATCACTCTGAGACAAGACCTTTCTGATTTTAGAAATATTGCGTAAATGCAAAAAGGCAGTCCTACATATTTGTTTAATATGCGCTTTGAATGACATATCCTGATCAAAAATAACTCCAAGATTTCTCACAGTATTACTAGAGATCAGGGAAATGCCATCCAGAGTAACGATCTGGTTAGACACCATGCTTCTAAGATTTGTGGGGCCAAGTACAATAACTTCAGTTTTATCTGAGTTTAAAAGCAGGAAATTAGAGGTCATCCATGTCTTTATGTCTGTAAGACAATCCTGCAGTTTAGCTAATTGGTGTGTATCCTCTGGCTTCATGGATAGATAAAGCTGGGTATCATCTGCGTAACAATGAAAATTTAAGCAATACCGTCTAATAATACTGCCCAAGGGAAGCATGTATAAAGTGAATAAAATTGGTCCTAGCACAGAACCTTGTGGAACTCCATAATTAACTTTAGTCTGTGAAGAAGATTCCCCATTTACATGAACAAACTGTAATCTATTAGACAAATATGATTCAAACCACCGCAGCGCAATGCCTTTAATACCTATGGCATGCTCTAATCTCTGTAATAAAATTTTATGGTCAACAGTATCAAAAGCAGCACTGAGGTCCAACAGAACAAGCACAGAGATAAGTCCACTGTCCGAAGCCATAAGAAGATCATTTGTAACCTTCACTAATGCTGTTTCTGTACTATGATGAATTCTAAAACCTGACTGAACCTCTTCAAATAGACCATTCCTCTGCAGGTGATCAGTTAGCTGTTTTACAACTACCCTCTCAAGAATCTTTGAGAGAAAAGGAAGGTTGGAGATTGGCCTATAATTAGCTAAGATAGCTGGGTCAAAATTTATATTTAAACAGCTTGACATGAACTTTTCAAAAAGCATGAACTCAATTTTTTTCTCTTTATGACAAATAAAAACATTTTTTCAGTTGACACCACCTATTTTGTCATGTCCCTTATGACCTCAATGAAAGTATACTTTGGAAATACCAAATAAAAATATTAAAAAGGTCAATAAATTTTGATATCAACCGAAACATGTATTTGTGCTTTTTGTTGGTGATTCTTTTTGTTTTAATAAATTGTTAATTATTCATTAAAAACACATTATCTGTACCTGATCCTGAAAGAAGGGAGAGATACCTGCAGAGTGAACGTGAGAGATGGAAAAAGAACGTGGAAGGTGAGGCAAAAGAAAGCAATCAAAGACCTGAGTGAAAGAACAACAGTCCAGATCAGGGAGATCACCCACAGCAGACTCCGCAGCAGAGATCTTTGAGGTTAGGACAATGGGTAGTAACAATGTTGTTGATGTGCTGTTGAAGTCGTTTTTACTTTAGGTGAATTGGAAACTTTATAACTGTCCAGGTCTCCCCTGATCTCAAGTGGGACAAACATGGTTAAATTAAATTAAAATATGATCAGTTGATTTTACTGGGGAGGTGATGGTTTAGTGGTTAAGTGTTGGGCTTGAGATCAGAGGATCCTTGGTTCAAATCCCAGCCTGACCGGAATATCACTAAGGGCCCTTGGGCAATGTCCTTAATCCCCTAGTTGCTCCTGATGTGTAGTGGGCGCCTTGTATGGCAGCAGCCTGATGTCAGGGTGAATGTGAGGCATTGATGTGTAAAGACTCTGAGCGTCTGCTGCAGATGGAAAAGCGCGATATAAATGCAGTCCATTTGTCATTTGATTTTACTGTCCTTTCATAACTAGGAGTGCAGAGCACATTTGTTTTTTTTTTTCTCTTTCCCATTTTGTGACAACCAGTCACAGCTCTTAGAAGACTGTCATACTTTGAGTCTCGAGGAGTGAGATGCTTTGTGAATATGGACCCAGGTATTTAGTTACTAAAAGTACTCAAGTCTAGGTATTTAATTACTTAAAGTACTCAAGTCTAGGTATTTAGTCACTAAAAGTACTCAAGTCTTGGTATTTAGTCAATAAAAGTACTCAAGTCTAGGTATTTAGTCGATAAAAGTACCCAAGTCTAGGTATTTAGTTACTAAAAGTACTCAAGTCTAGGTATCTAGTCGCTAAAAGTACTCAAGTCTAGGTATTTAGTCACTAAAAGTACCCAAGTCTAGGTATTTAGTTACTAAAAGTACTCAAGTCTAGGTATCTAGTCGCTAAAAGTACTCAAGTCTAGGTATTTAGTCACTAAAAGTACCCAAGTCTAGGTATTTAGTTGCTAAAAGTACCCAAGTCTAGGTATTTAGTTACTAAAAGTACTCAAGTCTAGGTATTTAGTCACTAAAAGTACCCAAGTCTAGGTATTTAGTTGCTAAAAGTACCCAAGTCTAGGTATTTAGTTGCTAAAAGTACTCAAGTCTAGGTATCTAGTCGCTAAAAGTACTCAAGTCTAGGTATTTAGTCACTAAAAGTACCCAAGTCTAGGTATTTAGTTACTAAAAGTACCCAAGTCTAGGTATTTAGTCATTAAAAGTACTCAAGTCTAGGTATTTAGTCACTAAAAGTACCCAAGTCTAGGTATTTAGTTACTAAAAGTACTCAAGTCTAGGTATTTAGTCACTAAAAGTACCCAAGTCTAGGTATTGAGTCGCTAAAAGTACACAAGTCTAGGTATTTAGTTGCTAAAAGTACCCAAGTCTAGGTATTTAGTCATTAAAAGCACTCAAGTCTAGGTATTTAGTCACTAAAAGTACCCAAGTCTAGGTATTTAGTTACTAAAAGTACTCAAGTCTAGGTATTTAGTCGCTAAAACTACTCAAGTCTAGGTATTTCAATCAATCAATCAATTTTTTTATATAGCGCCAAATCACAACAAACAGTTGCCCCAAGGCGCTTTATATTGTAAGGCAAGGCCATACAATAATTATGTAAAACCCCAACGGTCAAAACGACCCCCTGTGAGCAAGCACTTGGCTACAGTGGGAAGGAAAAACTCCCTTTTAACAGGAAGAAACCTCCAGCAGAACCAGGCTCAGGGAGGGGCAGTCTTCTGCTGGGACTGGTTGGGGCTGAGGGAGAGAACCAGGAAAAAGACATGCTGTGGAGGGGAGCAGAGATCGATCACTAATGATTAAATGCAGAGTGGTGCATACAGAGCAAAAAGAGAAAGAAACAGTGCATCATGGGAACCCCCCAGCAGTCTACGTCTATAGCAGCATAACTAAGGGATGGTTCAGGGTCACCTGATCCAGCCCTAACTATAAGCTTTAGCAAAAAGGAAAGTTTTAAGCCTAATCTTAAAAGTAGAGAGGGTGTCTGTCTCCCTGATCTGAATTGGGAGCTGGTTCCACAGGAGAGGAGCCTGAAAGCTGAAGGCTCTGCCTCCCATTCTACTCTTACAAACCCTAGGAACTACAAGTAAGCCTGCAGTCTGAGAGCGAAGCGCTCTATTGGGGTGATATGGTACTACGAGGTCCCTAAGATAAGATGGGACCTGATTATTCAAAACCTTATAAGTAAGAAGAAGAATTTTAAATTCTATTCTAGAATTAACAGGAAGCCAATGAAGGGAGGCCAATATGGGTGAGATATGCTCTCTCCTTCTAGTCCCCGTCAGTACTCTAGCTGCAGCATTTTGAATTAACTGAAGGCTTTTTAGGGAACTTTTAGGACAACCTGATAATAATGAATTACAATAGTCCAGCCTAGAGGAAATAAATGCATGAATTAGTTTTTCAGCATCACTCTGAGACAAGACCTTTCTGATTTTAGAGATATTGCGTAAATGCAAAAAAGCAGTCCTACATATTTGTTTAATATGCGCTTTGAATGACATATCCTGATCAAAAATGACTCCAAGATTTCTCACAGTATTACTAGAGGTCAGGGTAATGCCATCCAGAGTAAGGATCTGGTTAGACACCATGTTTCTAAGATTTGTGGGGCCAAGTACAATAACTTCAGTTTTATCTGAGTTTAAAAGCAGGAAATTAGAGGTCATCCATGTCTTTATGTCTGTAAGACAATCCTGCAGTTTAGCTAATTGGTGTGTGTCCTCTGGCTTCATGGATAGATAAAGCTGGGTATCATCTGCGTAACAATGAAAATTTAAGCAATACCGTCTAATAATACTGCCTAAGGGAAGCATATATAAAGTGAATAAAATTGGTCCTAGCACAGAACCTTGTGGAACTCCATAATTAACCTTAGTCTGTGAAGAAGATTCCCCATTTACATGAACAAATTGTAATCTATTAGACAAATATGATTCAAACCACCGCAGCGCAGTGCCTTTAATACCTATGGCATGCTCTAATCTCTGTAATAAAATTTTATGGTCAACAGTATCAAAAGCAGCACTGAGGTCTAACAGAACAAGCACAGAGATGAGTCCACTGTCCGAGGCCATAAGAAGATCATTTGTAACCTTCACTAATGCTGTTTCTGTACTATGATGAATTCTAAAACCTGACTGAAACTCTTCAAATAGACCATTCCTCTGCAGATGATCAGTTAGCTGTTTTACAACTACCCTTTCAAGAATTTTTGAGAGAAAAGGAAGGTTGGAGATTGGCCTATAATTAGCTAAGATAGCTGGGTCAAGTGATGGCTTTTTAAGTAATGGTTTAATTACTGCAACCTATTTAGTTGCTAAAAGTACCCACGTCTAGGTATTTAGTTACTAAAAGTACTCAGGTCTAGGTATTTATTTGCTAAAAGTACCCAAGTCTACGTATTTAGTATCTAGGCTTGTGAGAGACACACATCATCACTACACTGTTGTATTTTTCCCGTATCACAGTGTTGTGATGACCTTCAACTCAGGTGTTGCTACGTTACTACGCTGGGTGGGAAAAGTCAGCTCATTCCTGATGAGGTCAACCACAAACATCATCCAGCATCAATCAATCAATCAATTTTATTTATATAGCGCCAAATCACAACAAACAGTTGCCCCAAGGTGCTTTATATTGTAAGGCAAGGCCATACAATAATTATGTAAAACCCCAACGGTCAAAACGACCCCCTGTGAGCAAGCACTTGGCGACAGTGGGAAGGAAAAACTCCCTTTTAACAGGAAGAAACCTCCAGCATCCTGCACCATCAAGCCGACAGTGTGACACTGAATCACTGTGTTATGTTTTGGCCCTGGTCCTGTCCGGAATCATGTTTTGGCCCCACTCTTCATCTCTTTCCCTCTCTTTGTCCTTTTTTTCTGGCCCTGTGTGTTGATGTTTGGTTTTTCCACTTTAGTCATTGGTGATATTATCTGTTATTCTTAAGCCACATGTTGAGTTCTATTCTAGTTTAGTCTCTGTTTTTTATTTTCTCATTGCTTCGTCATTCTATTTTATCACATTAGGTTTTGGTGGTAATCTGTTATTCTTCAGCCACATGTTGAGTTCTGTTCTAGTTTAGACCCAGCTGTTTATCTTCTGTTGATCTTTTTCAGTTCTTACATTGTGTTCCTCTCACGATTGGATTTTTAGGTATCTTTATTTTTCAGTTGTTTAACATTTGTCTTGTCACTGCCACATTTCTGTTACTGCTGTTTTTGCTTGACACGCCCACCTGTCACTCCACTCTTGTCTCGTCTGGCCACGCCTTCCTCCCTGCACCTGTTTCTCATCACACCCTGATTACTCTCTGAATTTAAGCCTCATGAGTTCCAGTGTTCAGTGCTAGTTTGTTGTGTGTTCTGCCTCATCGAGCCTTGTTCTACCATAGTCTGTGTTCCTGCCATTTTCGACCCTCATTTGTTTTTGACCACGCCTTTTGTCTGAGTCCGTTAACCTGCTTCTCTGAGCCTGAACCTCGCTTGTTTTCTGACCTTGTTTTTTCCACCTCCTGTGAACCTGTTTGCCCGTGTTGGAACTCTGCTCATTGAGTGTCCACGCCTCCGCCTCATGACCACCTGTACCTCCGCCAGTCTGATTGTCAACCTGTGTATTGACCTCAGCCTGTTTTTGATAAAGCCTTTTTCTTAATCCAACCTCTGAGTCATGAGTCTGCACGTGCCACGCCACCACAGTTCACGACACAATGCCGTTCAACATACGGAGAATGTCTCTCCTTCCTCTCTGTCTTTCTGCCGTCTTCTCTGATTAAGACACTCTTAGGCTTCTTCCTCTAACCAGTCTGGCACCTTAGGAGCTCTTTTATGGCCTAGATTAGATTAGATTAGATTAGATTAGATTAGTTAGAATGTCACTGATCCCTTGGGAAGACTCCCTCAGAGAAATTGAGGTTTCAGCAGCATTGTACAGCAGCACACAAGGTAAGAAGCACACAGCGTATCAAAAGTGAAAGCAAGAAATAAAAACAGTTTGAAAATATAAATACACAATATAAATACCAGACAAACTGATCAGTACTGCTTTACCAGCTACTACTGTTCCTCTCCTTCCTGACCTCTGTCTGACCTCTGTCTAAGATGCGTTATGAATGACTTTTATCTTACCATGGGAAAATTCAAAGAAATTTCTTAGGATTCGAGGAATTCTAAGATTTATCTTGGAATGAAGTTGCTTTGTGAATACGGCCGCTGACCTTCAGTTATTTGGAGTAAATCACCATCTAAACATTTGGAAGTGGAGTTGATCAGGCCCTGGGTGTTTGTCGTGTGGTCAGGGGGAGGAGCTAACCCGGCGGGTTGGGTAGAAGCGGTTTGGACTCTTGTGGAGTTTGTTGGCACACTTAAGTTTCAATTTTTCACTGAAGTGGGGTCCTAATTTGTGAGTCACGTTGAGGACACGTGGTGTCCCATCATGCCTCTGTGTCTGTGTGCTGAAGCCGGTGGCACCATGGTGACACTCCTGATGTGTCCATGCCGAGGTCTGCCGTTACCGCAGCAACCGCTGGCCGCTAATGTGCTGTTTATTAGTTTGTGAGAGGATGATGATGATGATGTGTACTGAGTGATGGAAAGTCATTCACAAAGCTGTTATAGCTGTTAAAGACGTCAAACGTAACGTCTGAGTTCACATCCTTTTCCCATCATGCCTCTGCAGCATGACATCGTGGTGCTACTCTCACAAACTCATTCATGTTGTCTAAACACAATTATTTATTAAAAGACAAAAACGAACCAAGCCAAACCTGTCCAACTGTCACCTTTAAATAAAGATTCACTGTCAAAATCTCCTCCGTCCACCTCCAGCTGCAGAACCTCATCAAAGCTCTACATCAGGTTGGAGGTTTGATCCCTGACTGCTCCCGCCTGTGTCCTGAAGGAGACAGTGAAGGTCAGAGGTCATCTCTTCACTGCATTTATCACGTACACACTCTGTCATAGACCTCTGACTCAGGGGTCATGACCCCGCTCCACCCACTGCTAATAAATCCTGTTTCTGTCCACCTTCGGTTGCCCAGGTCAGTGACAATTCACCCCGAACCCAAACTCTTCCACGTCAGCCATGTCAAGCCTGTCCGCACCAGTCCTTTGTGTGAATGTGTTTGTCTGTTTGTGTACCTGTGACAGACTTGCACCCTGTCCAGGCTGAACCCCACCTCACGCCGTGTGGCTGCTGCCATAAGCAGGTATAGAAAATGACTGAATGAATAAATCTGAGGGAAAAGTCAGGTACCATTGTGGTCTCAAGTTTACGTATACTCAGACTCACAGTAAATGTGGTCTTTTATGGATATCTTTGAACTGTTCTTAATACTTGCGTCACACATAGCCGGAATCATGCAGAATGGTGTCAGAATGAGGAATCGGTGCACATCCGAAACTGTCGGGTTTCAGTTCCAAAACATTCTGACAGGCATCTGCAGAAGTCCACACAGTTGGTCAAAATCGGCCGGTGGCCCCAAGTGTGAAGCACATGTTCAAAACCCTCCGGGCCGCCGTCGAATAGGCGTCTCATCTCGACGGCGGTCCATGTGCAATCTCAATCTCAAATTTCAGCCCTTTCCCATGCTCAGAAACTCACCAAACTTTACAAAGTCATTCGGCCGGATCCGAAATTTGATATTTTGGTGGTCGCGTACATGCTTGCAATGAAATGGTGAAATAGCACCCCCTACAAATTTTCAAGAAACCCTCTGCATTGGGGTTTTTTATCATAGCCTCATGAAATTCGGTACACATATTTAACATGCTAGAACGCACAAAAAGTCTCTTAATGTCATAGTGAAACGTTGACAGGAAGTCAGGCATTTTGATTTTAAATTTCAATTTTGAGGTAATTTTCCCCATTTCCAGTACTTACATTTGAACAAATTCGTCCTAGGGATTTCATCCAATCGTATTCAAATTTGGTCAACATCATCATGACCCCATGGTGATCAAAAGTTATCAAGAGAATTTCTGTAGGTCAAAAGGCGTGGCTGCTAGGGTTCATCAAACTTTGGCGAACTTTTCGGAGCACGCCATTTCACTTTGAACGGAACGTCACGCCCACATACTTAATTGTAGATCCTTCAAACTTGCTGGATGTGATGAGGGTTCTGCCCTGAACGTCTGCATATATTAACTTCCCACCTTTGCCATAGTGCCCCCTGGTGGTAACAGGAAATATCCTATTTTTATTTTAACAGGTCCTGATGTCACATAGTTAACCCAATCAACTTCATTCCACTTCTAAAACACGCAGAACAAGTTGGTGAATGTAGGTGATGAATGCCGTGAAGCTGAGTAACAGTGTCCGTGTGGCGGTGTGCCGAATATCGACACTTCACCATGAAATTATGTTCTTCCTTTTGATGGCTTTAATTTTGCCATATCATTATGAAATTGACACACAGGTCAAACACGACAACCTCTTACAATTCATAGGGGCGTCGCCCATGGGTGGGGCAAAATGCCTCTATAGCGCCCCCCTTGCAACTTTCAAAACCCCTCACCTTAGGAGTTTTTTGGAGTAGGGAGATCAAAATTAGTACACATTTGTATCTTGCATAGACACACAAAAAAGTCTCTTGCACCATTGGTCTACTCCAAACAGGAAGTCAGCCATTTTGAATTTTTGTGTCATTTTGGTGTGATTTCCACACGTTCTATTTGAACAATCTCTTCCTGAGGATTTTGTCTAATGCACTTCAAGTTTCTTTCAGATCATCCAGAGACTACACTGATCAAAAGTTATCAAATCATTTATGGAAATTGTGGATGCATTAGGATTTCGGCAATGCATTTGGGACTTGATGTACATTTGTGGAAATACCCTGGATCTGGTTCTCGCACGTGGTATTGCTGTCACAAATATTGACTTCATGCCTCTTACATCAGTGGTCTCTGACTCTGTCTCACTTATTAAGTTTACAGTTTTGCTGCCGTGTTTAGTGGAACAACAACCTTATTTATCACTACGGTGACGCATCAACTCCTCAACTAAGACTGAACTCGAAGCTCGACTGCCTGATGTCTTAGCTTCACATTTGGCAAATACCCAGTCAGTAGACAGTCTTGTGGATAGTATAAACTCAATGCTCAAAACGACTCTCGACCGCGCTTCCTCCAAAACAGTCACCTTGGTTCAGTGATTACCTGCGTGACCTCAAGCATAAGGCTAGAGGTCGAGAGAGGAAATGGCGGAGTTCAGAATTAGAAGTATTCCACCTTGTGTGGCGTGATGCTATCTTAGACTATAAGCATGCACTACTGGCTACAAAGTGGACCTATTACTCTGATGGAATCATATTACTCTGATGGAATCATACAATCATAAACTGTGGAATCATATTGCACGGGAATATTGCACATGGTTTACAGATATTGCACAAGAAACTAGAAAGGTGCAGATTAGAGTGATTTTGTTTTTGTTCAGTGCAGTGATCGCTCTGGGGAGAAAGCTGTCCCTGAGTCTGTTTGTCCTAGTTTTGATTAACCTATACCATTGGCCGGAGGGTAGTAGGTCAAACAGGTGGTTGCTGGGGTGGGATGTGTCTTTGCTGATGCTGGCAGCTCTGTGTTGGGGAAAGTGTAGTGACACGGACCCACAACAGGGGGCGCAAATGAACGGTCAATAGATGAGCCAAAAGGTAACAATGTAATGTTGTGAATGTGCACAACGATTATACAGACAATCACAGAATCTGTTAGCGTCAATACACCAAGGTAACGTGTGGGCAGGCTCGAGGATAGAAGACGTCTGTCCTGAGAAGAGCCGGGACCACACGATTTCCACCGCCACAGAACCTGGTGAATACTGGAGCCGCCAAGTCCCGTCCCAGGTGATCACCGTCCCCGACTGTCGGATCTGGTACTGCTGGCAAGGAGCACAAACAGTGAGATGTGGGTGTGTGCACACCCAGTAACAAAAACAGTCAGAAGGTGGAAAGTCACCTCCACCTCTAATCACACACTCGTGCAGCTCCTGTTACACCACTTATCTGGTTTGGGTGTGAAGCGAAGCCGTCGCTGTTCACACCAAACGCCAATCCAGCAGATAAGGCACACCACAGGAAAGCGGCTGCAAAAAGAGTTCAGACTATGACAGTTTTAGATACAGCAGAGAATATTACCTTCACAGGTAGATGATATCTCGGCAACGAGGTGGAGATGACGTCCGGTCTTTATGGAGTGAGATGATGTAGTGTAGATGGGTGACAGCTGTCAAGAGATAATGAGTGACAGCTGTCACCCCCGGCTGTGTCCGTGGCGGCAGCGCCCTCTCGTGCCTGAAGCCCGCACTTCAGGCAGGGCGCCCTCTGGTGGTGGGCCAGCAGTACCTCCTCTTCTGGCAGCCCACACAACACTCTGCTGAGGTAGCGAGAGCTGGCAATGTCTTCCAGGCTGGGCAGAAAGCAACCAGTGATCCCCTGGGCCATTGTGATCACCCTCTGCAGCGCTCTCCTGTCTGCTGCTGAGCACCCCCCGTACCACACTGTGATGCAATACGTCAAGATGCTCTTGATGGTAGCTCTGTAGAACAACACCAGCAGCTTCTCCTCCAGATTGTTTCTCCTGAGCACCCTCAGGAAGTGGAGTCGCTTGTTGCATGTTCAACAGGTGCTGGCTTCATCCTTAAATAGGGAACACCTGATTCACACCTGTTTGTTCCACAAAACTGACAAACTCACTGACTGAATGCCACACTACTATTATTGTGAACACCCCCTTTTCTACTTTTTTTTGACTAATAGCCCAGTTTCATAGCCTTAAGAGTGTGCATATCATTTATGCTTGGTCTTGTTGGATTTGTGAGAATCTGCTGAATCTACTGGTACCTTGTTTCCCATGTAACAATAAGAAATATACTCAAAACCTGGATTAATCTTTTTAGTCACATAGCACTACTATTATTCTGAACACTACTGTAAATCAGGCACAGCTCCACGTTTTATGAACTGAAGTCAGGCACAGCACCACATTTTATGAACCTAAGTCAAATCAAATCAATTTTATTTATATAGCGCCAAACCGCAACAAACAGTTGCCCCAAGGCGCTTTATACTGTAAGGCAAAGCCATACAATAATTACGTAAAAACCCCCACGGTCAAAACGACCCCCTGTGAGCAAGCACTTGGCGACAGTGGGAAGGAAAAACTCCCTTTTAACAGGAAGAAACCTCCAGCAGAACCAGGCTCAGGGAGGGGCAGTCTTCTGCTGGGACTGGTTGAGGCTGAGGGAGAGAACCAGGAAAAAGACATGCTGTGGAGGGGAGCAGAGATCAATCAATTAAATGCAGAGTGGGACCTGATTATTCAAAACCTTATAAGTAAGAAGAAGAATTTTAAATTCTATTCTTGAATTAACAGGGAGCCAATGAAGAGAAGCCAATATGGGTGAGATATGCTCTCTCCTAGTCCCCGTCAGTACTCTAGCTGCAGCATTTTGAATTAACTGAAGGCTTTTCAGGGAACTTTTAGGACAACCTGATAATAATGTATTACAATAGTCCAGGCTAGAGGAAATAAATGCATGAATTCGCTTTTCAGCATCACTCTGAGACAAGACCTTTCTAATTTTAGAGATATTGCGCAAATGCAAAAAAGCAGTCCTACATATTTGCTTAATATGCGCATTGAAGGACATATCCTGATCAAAAATGACTCCAAGATTTCTCACAGTATTACTAGAGGTCAGGGTAATGCCATCCAGAGTAAGGATCTGGTTAGACACCATGTTTCTAAGATTTGTGGGGCCAAGTACAATAACTTCAGTTTTATCTGAATTTAAAAGCAGGAAATTAGAAGTCATCCATGTCTTTATGTCTGAAAGACATTCCTGCAGTTTAACTAATTGGTGTGTGTCCTCTGGCTTCATGGATAGATAAAGCTGGGTATCATCTGCGTAACAATGAAAATTTAAGCAATGCTTTCTAATAATACTGCCTAAGGGAAGCATGTATAAAGTGAATAAAATTGGTCCTAGCACAGAACCTTGTGGAACTCCATAATTAACCTTAGTCCGTGAAGAAGATTCCCCATTTACATGAACAAATTGTAATCTAATAGATAAATATGATTCAAACCACTGCAGCGCAGTGCCTTTAATAATATCTATGCCTTTAATACCCTTCACTGGCTTCCTGTCCCAGTGAGATCAGATTTTAAGGTTACTAGTCTATACAATTGTTCATGGACTGGCACCTCCCTACTTAGCTGACCTAATTAAACCTTACGTACTGGCCCGGGCTCTGCGTTCTCAGGGTGCAGCACTACATTGTGTCCCTATGGTAAATAAGAAGTCTGTGGGTCATAGAGCTTTCTCTTGTTGCATCCCTGTTCTGTGGAATGATCTCCCTGCGTCAATAAAACAGTCCGATTCGGTGGAGACTCTCAAGTCCGGACTTAAGACACACTTATTTTCCCTTTCGTATGGCTACCATACTGGCATAGTATAGTTTTATGCTTTTTACTCTTTTAATTCATTTTATTAGGAAACTAATAAACTAATAACTAGTGAATGGTTCATCCACTAGTGAATGAACCATCAACTTCTCATAACTCCTTCAGGCATTGACTGATTTACTTCAAACTTGAACTGTGTGATGAGTGTTTGCCCCTGTACACACCTGCCCCCTCTGTTTGTGCTGTGAGTGCCCCTAGTGGATGACCCATCAACATGTCATAACCCCTTCATGCATTGTGTGATTTGCTTGAAACTTGAACTGTATGAAGATGGTCAGCCCCTGAACAGATATCGCACTGGCCCAGGGAGGTGGTGGCGTGGACACGAGGGCCCGTATATGACAGCTTGCAGTCCTAGTTATTATTATTATTATTGACCTTTTTCAAGCCCCGGTTTCGTCCCTTTTCCGTGCTCAAAAACTCACCAAACTTAGCAAAGTCGTCTGGTTGGATCTGAAATTCGATATTTTGGGGGTTGCGCACATGATCGCAGGGAAATAGTGCTCCCTACAAATTTTCAAGCACCCCCACCCCCTTTGGGGTATTTTTGTCATAGCCTCACGAAATTCAGTACACATATTTACCATGCTGGGGTAAACAAAAAATGTCTTAACATCATGGTGAAATGTCAACAGGAAGTCGGACATTTTGATTTTAAATTTCGATTTTGAGGTCATTTTTGCCATTTCTACTGCTTACATTTGAACAAACTCGTCCTTGGGATTTCATCCAATTGTCACCAAACTTGGTCCACATCATCATGACCCCATGCTGATCAAAAGTTATCAAAAGAATTTCTGCAGGTCAAAAAACGGGCTGCTTCGGTTCATCAAACTTTGGCGAGCCTTTCGGAGCACGCCGTTTCACCTTGAACAGCTGTCACTCCCACATACTTCATCATAGATCCTTCAAACTTGCTGGACATGATGAGGGTTCCGCCCTGAACATGGCCATATGTTAACTTCCCACCTAACTCATAGTGCCCCCGGTTGTAACAGGAAATGTCCTATTTATACTTTAACAGGTACTGATGTCACACAGTTAACACAGTTTTATAATGTAAATTAAAAACAGATTACAATGATTTGCAAATCCTCTTCAACCTATATTCAATTGAATGCATCACAAAGACAAGATATTTAATGTACAAACTGATAAACGTTATTGTTTTTTGTGCAAATATTTGCTCATTTTGAAATGGATGCCTGCAACACATTTCAAAAAAGCTGGGACAGTGGTATGTTTACCACTGTGTTACATCATTTCCTTCTAACAACTGAGGACACTCATGATTGGGTAAAAAAGGAGCATCCCCAAAAGGCTCAGCTGTTCACAAGCAAAGTTGGGGCGAGGATCACCACTATGTGAACAACTGCATGAAAAAATAGTCCAACAGTTTAAGAACAATGTTTCTCAATGATCAGTTGCAAGCAATTTAAGGATTCCATTATCAACAATCCATAATATAATCAGAAGATTCAGAAAATCTGGAGAACCTTCTACACGTGAGCGACAAGGCCGAAAAGCAACATTGAATGCCCGTGACCTTTGATCCCTCAGGCGGCACTGCATTAAAAACCAACATCATTGTGTGACGGATCTTATTGTACTCAGGTACACTTCAGAAAACCATTGTCAGTTAACACAGTTTGTCACTACATCTACAAGTGCAAGTTAAAACGCTACCATGCAAAGTGAAAGCCAAACATCAACAACATCCAGAAACACCACCGCCTTCTCTGGGCCCGAGCTCATCTGAAATGGACAGACACAAAGTGTGCTGTGGTCTGATGAGTCCACATTTCAAGTTGTTTTTGGAAATCATGGACATTGTGTCCCCCGGACACGATGACGACAAAAGACCATCCAGATTGTTACCAGTGCAAAGTTCAAAAGCCAGCATCTGTGATGGTATGGGGGTGTGTTAGTGCCCATGGCATGGACAACTTACACATCTGTGATGGCACCATCATTGCTGAAAGGTACATCCAGGTTTTGGAGCAACACATGCTGCCATCCAAGCAACATCTTTTTCAGGGACGTCCCTGCTTATTTCAGCAAGGCACATTCTGCACGTGTTACAACAGCGTGGCTTCGTAGTAAAAGAGTACGGGTACTAGACCGGCCTGCCTGCAGTCCAGACCTGTCACCCATTGAAAATGTGTGGCGCAAAATATGACAACGGAGACCCCGGACTGTTGAACAACTGAAGTCGTACATCATGCAAGAATGGGAAAGAATTCCACCGACAAAGCTTCAACAATTAGTGTCCTCAGTTCCCAAACACTTATTGAGTGTTGTTAGAAGGAAAGGTGATGTAACACAGTGGTAAACATACCACTGTCCCAGCTTTTTTGAAACGTGTTGCAGGCATCCATTTCAAAATTAGCATATATTTGCACAAAAACAATAAAGTTTATCAGTTTGAACATTAAATATCTTGTCTTTGTAGTGTATTCAATTGAATATAGGTTGAAGAGGATTTGCAAATCATTGTATTCTGTTTTTATTTACATTTTACACAACATCCCAACTTCATTGGAATTGGGGTTGTAAATAATGTGAATATTGTCTCCATCATATCTGTACATAACACGGGCAGCTGCACCTTTCTATGGTGCACAGTAACGCATCATTGTACATGTCAGGCTTGGAGCTGAACAGATCTGACCACTGTAATACATGATCACCTTCTAATTCTGTAGGAGATATGACATGGAACTGTCGTGCCAGGCCATGACAGCATTAATAAACATGAATTTCACCTCCAACAGTGGTCCAAGAATGTTTCACAGTGCGAACATGTACGTGAAGCCAGGACGCAGACTTCAGTTAAAATCCTCTCACCCAAAATTAATCCCATGTGATAATCCAACCATCATGGTGTCCAGAGTTGTGTTGTGCTCCTGAAGTGAGCAAACAAGAAAAAAGAAAGTTGCTTGGAAAGGTGCTGTGTCTGATGCAGGGGACAGCATGGCCCACTGCCAGCAAAGTTTGAGTGAATTTGCCCCACAAGTGTGTTATGCATACACACACACACAGACACACACACACACACACACACACAGCTGAGTGATAATTACAGCCCCACGTGGTGCACACTCTCGCATGTGAGGAACACAGCGCTCCAGTCCCGTATTTGCCAACATCGGACAGTCTGCAGTACCTTTTATGGCCATCTGACAGCAGTCTGTGTCATCTACTTGTCTACCTGCACTTTGGATGCGACCGTGTATGTGTTGACAAGTACTCTGGATACGTTCTGACATGGCTGACCACGCCTCTTTTCCTACGGACTATGTCAGATTATGGCAATATCTGCCGTGTCTGGAATGGTTCCTCCACATTCTTGCTATGTGTGACGGGGACTTTAGTCAGGGTGCAGTGATTGTACAGCAAACATCATTAGTAAGTCCCTTTGACTTCCTTCATTTTCCACTCGAGGTGGCGAGAGCAGATCTGAGATGGGTCTGCATGTTGACTCGGCACAGGTTTTATACCAGATGCCTTTCCTGGGGCAACTCCACATTACATGGAGAAGTGAAATGAGGTGTGGTTTGCACCGAAACCAAGTGCACTTACAATTACAGAGGTCAAACGTTTCCTGCAGTTTTTCACCAGGTTTGCACACACTGCAGCAGGGATTTTGGTCCACTCCTCTATAGAAATCTTCACTAGATCTTTCGGGTTTGGAGTTTCAGCTCCCTCCAAAAATTTTCTATTGAGTTCGGGTCTGGAGACTGGCCAGGCCACTCCAGAACCTTGAAATGCGTCTTACGGAGCCCCTGGCTGTGTGTTTGGGGTCATTGTCATGCTGGAAGACCCAGCCATGACCCATCAGTTGTTGTCTTCTACCAAGCTGCTTGCCTGTTGTCCTGTAGTCCATCCCAGCCTTGTGCAGGTCTACACTTTTGTCCCTGGTGTCCTTAGACAGCTCTTTGGTCTTGGCTATGGTGGACAGGTTGGAGTGTGATTGATTGTGTGAACAGGTGTCTTTTATACAGGTAACAAGTTCAAACAGGTGCAATTAATACAGGTAAAAAGTGCAGAATAAGAGGGCTTCTTAAAGAAAAATTAACAGGTCTGTGAGAGCCAGAATTCTTGATGGTTGGTAGGTGATCAAATACTTATTTGCAGCAGTAACATACAAATAAATTATTAAAAATTTTTTATTTAAAAATCATACATTGGGATTTCCAGATTTTTTTTTTTTTTTTTTTTTTTTAGATTATGTCTCTCACAGTGGACATGCACCTAAGATGAAAATTTCAGACCCCTCCATGATTTCTAAGTGGGAGAACTTGCAAAATTGCAGGGTGTTCAAATACTTATTTTCCTCACTGTATATATATATATATATATATATATATATATATATACACTTTAAACCTTTTAATAAGCAGTGCTGAAGGTTCTAAAATGTCTCTTAACATGAGTAGCCATATTAACTCCTCGTTAGTGATCATGACTGACTCCAGCTGGTAGTTTTTTGTGGATGTGTTTCACAGTACTGACCAGCACCAGAACAACAGGGAAGTCCAAGAAACTCAGTCAAAGTCTAAGAAGGAGAATTGCAGATTTACAAAAGCTGGGAAAGTCTCTTGGAGTCATTTCTAAACAACTGCAGATTCCAAGACAGTCAGTTTAAACCATTGTACACATTTGTTGCATGTGTCACACCTAACAATTATTGTTATTTTTGTATCAATTAATCTATCAGCTAGTTCTGAGGTTAATTAATTATGGCCCATTCACATGCTGATGATTTGTCTGGTGTCACAAACCGAACGGTCCCCCCTAAAAATCGGCCCGCCCTGACTTCACTGCCCATGTGTCATTTCTGTGAGTCATTAGCCGCGGTTCACCGATTATCTCCTCATTTCTGCTTCAAACTGCCTCCAGTCATCATCTGTCTCAGCGACAGATATCTGGAGCTTTTGTACAACAATCATTTCCACATAAATTCACCATTATTTCATCATAAAAGACAGAAGAAGTGATCAGAGCACCATAGACAGATGAGCTGCTCCTGTGTTCACTGCGCCTCCATCATTTCAAAGTGTCAGGAGCAACTTACCGATTATTGCCTCATTTCTGCTTAAAACAGACTTTAGAATGATTTAAGAGGTTTTACTTTGTCATCTGATGGTTAATAATCACGTTATTCCCTTTGATTGCTTTGGGTGTAGAGAGTCTAACTCAGACAAGCTGCTGTGGTCCCAAATGACTCATACGAGTGAAGACAGGGCGAACCAATTTTTAGGGGGGCCCGTTCAGTCTGCGACACTGGCATTTGCCGACAGAGAGTGAGAAGTTTATTCATGTTGCCCAGCGCTGAGGTCGACCAGACACCACAGGGGCTAAGAGGATGTCGGTCAGACAAGTCTGATGATCAAGGTGATGTCCCAGAAAATTTTTCAACATGCTTAAAATCTTCAACATTCATGCTAAAACAGCAAAAACAGTTGAGCTCTGCTAACCTCTGTGTCACCTCCGCAAGTACGTGCTGCTGCCCTCTGCTGACTAATATCAGAAGATTGACTGGACGCACCACCTCCTCTGGATCCCTTGAACATGAAGAAATATAGAAATATGAACAAATATGAGGAATATGTACAACCTGTCTCCACAACCCATCAGAAACAAGTGACACAATCACAAAGTTACGTCAAGTTTATGAAAAATAAATTACATTTTAAAAATTTGTCATTAATATCACAGTATTTTATTAAATTGTCTTCTCTTTGAAACTAAAGCATATCATCCAGTTTCCAGAGCTGGACAACAAAAGCCAGACCACTCTTCTACAGTGCGGGTTGCAGTGCAATTTACATTTAGCAATCAAACAGTAAAATAAATGAAAATTTTAAATTCACCTCACTTTTAGGAGTAACAGAAGTGTGACCTCAAATCCAGCAGTGCAACGAAACATATCCAGTAAAATTTGTGTTTCAAATTTCAAATGTATTAATTTGTATAGCGCCAGTTCACAAGAGGGTCACCTCAAGGCGCTTCACACAACACAATTCAAAAACAGAACAAAAGATCAAAAGGCACAGGTTTAACAGATTAAATGGCACAATAAAAGAGTAAAAACATAAAAGAGTAAAAAGAATAAAAAAAACACATGAAAACATAATATACTAATGATAAGACTGGGAAAACAGATGGGTCTTAAGTCTGGACTTAAAAGTCTGTACAGAAACCGACTGCCTTATTTGCACAGGGAGATCATTCCACAGAGCACGATAAGAGAAAGCTTTGTGACCCACAGCCTTTTTAATCACCCCAGGAACACAAAGACGTGCTGCACCCTGCGAACGCAAGGCCCGAGCCGGTACATAGGGCTCAACCAGGTCAGCCAGGTAGGGAGGTGCCAGTCCATGAACGATTTTATAGGCCAGTAACAGAACCTTAAATCCGATCTCACAGAAACTGGAAGCCAATGAAGGGATGCCAGAATGGGTGTAATGTGATCAAACTTTCTGCTTCCTTTCAAAAATCTGGCAGTTGCATTTTGAACCAATTGGAGAGGCCTGGGGCAGCAAGGTGGCTTAGTGGTTAGCACTGTTGCCTCACAGCGAGAAGGGCGGGACCACTCCTTCCACAAGGCGTGCTCACAGGCGAATGACGCAACCGACAGGCGTGGAAAAACTCACGCATGCGCACGAGGGTTCAAGCATGTCTGACGTGAAAACATATGAATCAAATCCATATAGTTTAAAAAAAATAGAAAGGTACGATACTTTATGGACAGACCTCGTAGTTGAGGGTTTAATGCGTTGCCGCCATAATAGACAAGGTTGTTGCTCCACGAAACTCGGCAGCGTAAATGTAAACCTAATACGTGAGTGATCAGAGACCACCAATGCAAGAGGCAAGATGTCGATATTCATGACAGCAAAACCACATGTGAGAACCAAATCCAGGGTATTTCCACTAATGTACATCAAGTCCTGAATGCACTGCTGGAATCCTAATACATCCACAATTTCACAGGAGGTCATTCATCATTAAGCGCAAAACGTGAACGCAGGGAGCATTGTGGGTTGTGTAGTTCAGCTTCACTTTACAGTGTTACAGTGTTATCACCTGTCGACACAAAAACAAAACGGACTAATTTTAACATTATTTTATTTTATTTCTTTGTATCACACGATAATTTAATTGCCAAGACTTGATGGGAGAGAGAAGCTCTCATGGCACAGCTGTGTACAAAGACTTTTCCTCACCGTTTACACACCGTTTGGATAAGCAGGATGCTTTATATGGATTATTTATTCGAATGAATCCCTGCTTATGAAA
Organism: Thalassophryne amazonica; assembly: GCF_902500255.1. Classification (NCBI taxonomy): domain Eukaryota; kingdom Metazoa; phylum Chordata; class Actinopteri; order Batrachoidiformes; family Batrachoididae; genus Thalassophryne; species Thalassophryne amazonica. Next base: position 141,772,998 of record NC_047106.1, read on the forward strand.
GATGATGACCGTGTTTGGGGTTTTATTTTTTATTTATTCATTTTTCTTGCATTCTTTGTGTTTGTGACCCTTGAATTTACCCAGCAGTGAAACTGACTTATCAGAAGCCAACCGTGTAATCTGATGTGGCCGCATCCAAATCAGTACTAATTGTTATCGGTTATCTGTAATAAAGATACATTTTTTAGCTGCTTATCGGCTTAGTGTCATACAAGATAACTTTCCACTTATCTGATTAATGGTTAGTGATGCTAACTTTTTGGTTAGCTGTGCCCACCACTGGTTATATGAGCGACATGTTGCACAGCGGTGTGAAGCTCACTCATGGTACAGGGCATCCTAAAAAGAAATACACAGTAAAACAGGAAATCTTCAAATGTCAAACACTTCCTGGATTTACAGACGAGATCCCATGGAATCTTGCGGGAACTCAGTGGCTATCTCACACTCAAACAGGAAGTGCCAAATTTTCAGTCATAGTGAAACAGGAAATGCAAATGTTGAACACTTCTTGGCATGGGTGGAGCTAGAGTGGAGGCCAGGGTTTCACTGGACTCCCCTGAAGTCTGATTGGCCACAGATGATTGACATGTCACGGCACCACACGTCTGGTTGAAAGATCTGCTGTTGTATGGGCCGCTGAAGAGGAGGTACTGCTGGCCCACCACCAGAGGGCGCCCTGCCTGAAGTGCGAGCTTCAGGCACGAGAGGGCGCCGGAGCAACCGGGAGTGACAGCTGTCACTCATCAACAAGCACCAGCTGTCACTCATCATCACCACTACCATCACCATAAAAGCCGGGCAGCAACTCCACCTCGCTGGCGAGATATCGTCTACCTTATAGGTAAATTCTCAGCCTTGAATGTGCCTACGCACGTGCTTGCTGTTCTGGTTTTGTGATCTGTTGCAGGAAGTTCAACTCACTATTTCCAGCGGGAGGCTGGGGGTTCGTGGATTGACGAGCAGTGAACGGTTTTCACTCCTTACTCCGAACCACATAAAATAGGAGATTTATTCTGCACTGTGATCTGGTGTTAAGGTGGAGGTGTTTTTCCCACCCGACTACTGAAAGAACAAACTTGCTGACTGTTTACTGGGCGTGTTTTCACACACCCACCATTAACTGTTTTCTGCCCTGCCAGCAGTACCTGATCTGACAGCTGAGACTGTGGCCACCTGGGGATTCGGGACTTGGTGGCTCTGGTGTGTTCCAGATCTGGTGGCAGTGGAAATCGTGTGGGGCCCAGCTCTTCTCTGGACGGTTGTCTCCTATCCTCGAGCCTGCCCACACGTCACCCTTGTATATTTGACTGTAATCCAAATTTTGCATCTGTCTGTATTCCGTTGTGCACGTTTCACAACAGTAAAGTGTTGTAATTTTTGACTCATCCATTGTCCATTTACGCCCCCTGTTGTGGGTCCGTGTCACTACACTTTCCCAACAATCTGCATTTTGAAATCAATGAGTCACACTGACTGCTAGGTTCCTCCTGTCTAGTAGTTGGTGCTGTGTACCACAAAAATTTCTAATCCACCTTAGTAGAAGAAAAATGTTTGCTTCAGATTTGAACTGAACACGTCATTTGAACTATGGACTTCTAATGACACCAAACTTATATTAGTGAGTAAATGACCTGTATTTTATACCAGAAATGAGGTCCAGGTTGTTAAAAGCAGCATTTCTCCTTTAATTCAGGGGGGGGGTGTCTTATATACACACATGTTTAAGCTAACAGACAGCAGCTGGTTCATGCTCTGATGGTTCAGGTAACCCTGAACCATCCCTTAGTTATGTTGCTATAGACTTAGACTGCTGGGGGTTCCCATGATGCACTGAGTGTTTCTTTCTCTTTTTGCTCTGTATGCACCACTCTGTATGCACCACTCTGCATTTAATCATCCCCTCCACAGCATGTCTTTTTCCTGGTTCTCTCCCTCAGCCCCAACCAGTCCCAGCAGAAGACTGCCCCTCCCTGAGCCTGGTTCTGCTGGAGGTTTCTTCCTGTTAAAAGGGAGTTTTCCTTCCCACTGTCGCCAAGTGCTTGCTCACAGGGGGTCGTTTTGACCATTGGGGTTTTTCTGTAATTATTGTATGGCTTTGCCTTACAATATAAAGCACCTTGGGGCAACTGTTTGTTGTGATTTGGCGCTATATAAATAAAATTGATTTGATTTGATTTGATTTGTTGACTTATTAGTGCAGCAGATAACTGAAACAATCCTTCAAATGGTGATACAAGCATCAAATTCAGCACAAATTCAGCTGAAGCAAAATTAATGGAGCAACTTTAACTTTTGACCCCTGTACAAGCTGAAACTGACCTTTGTCACCATTCTTGCTGCTTTTATCTCATAACTCCATAACATTCAGTCACAGATTGTCCAAACTATACCTTTTTGGGATCTTTATGATCAGGCAAATAATGTGGTGTAGTTTTCTATATGATTGGAGGATCTTTTAATTTTGACCCCTGTGTAATTTGTCAATTGACCCCTACCTGACTGCCTATTGAAAATTCAAGTGGCCAATCAGTTTTTTTTTTTTTTTCAAAAGAGTTCATGTGTTGTGTGGGCCGCTGAAGAGGCCCACCACCACCAGTCGGCGCCCTGCTTGGAGTGCGGGCTTCAAGCATGAGAGGGCGCCGGAGCCATTGGAAGTGACAGCTGTCACTTGTCAACCACACCAGCTGTCTCTCATCAACCATCACATAAGAAGCGGATTACAACTCCACCTCCTCGCCGAGAAATCATCTACCACTAAAGGTAATCTTCTCTGCTGTATTCTCTGAGTGTTTTTCAAATTGTGATCTGTGTGCAGCCGTATACCTGTAAAGTCTGTTGGAGATTGGATTGGCGGATAGTGAGAAGACGACGGTCTTCGTCTCTCACTCCATCCAGAAGAGGGACAAACAGGAGCTGCACGAGTGATAACGTATCTGGAGGTGGAGGTTTTCCCTCCCGGAGGAATTGTGTGTAAAGGTTGCTGGGTGTGAGGACTCACACTCACCGTCATCTGTTTCTTGTCTGCCAGCAGTACCAGGGCCGACAACGGAGGACAGAGACCACCTGGGGACTCAGGACTTGGCGGCTCCGGTGTTCTTCAGGCCGTTGGTGGTGGAAGCGGTGTGGGCCCCGGCTCTTCGTTCATCAGAGGTCTCCTATCTTCGAGCCTGCCCACAGTCCTCTTGTGTACAATTGGCATCCACTATTTTTCTGTCTGTATTCCGTTGTGTGCCTTCACAACATTAAATTGTTACTCCTTTTCTTATCCATTGTCCGTTCATTTGCGCCCCCTGTTGTGGGTCCGTGTTACGACACCTTCACAACAGGATTTCTCGGCCATTCGTCATGGATCCCGAGGGGCGTCAACCACAGCTTGAACAGCCAATGGGAGAACAAGGAGCGCAGGCGTCAGCAGGAGGCGTGGTAAGTGATCTGCAGCAAATCCTTACCGCTTTCACTGCTCAGTTACATCTGGTAACCGAGCAAAATGCAATCCTCAATCGGAGGATGGAGGCTCTCACCGCCAGAGTGGAAGCACGCGAGTCGAGCGTCGCTGCAGTGTCTCCTCCTGCTGGCCCGGGGCCTAATACAGACGTTCCACTGGCCGTTCAACAACCCCCCCCACCGTCCCCTGAAGCTTACATAAGCCCTCCCGAACCGTACGGAGGCTGTGTTGAAATATGCGCAGTCTTCCTAATGCAGTGTTCGGTCGTTTTTGCACAGCGTCCGGTTATGTACGCATCAGACGCCACCCGGGTGGCTTATGTAATTAATCTGCTTCGAGGTGAGGCACGCGCTTGGGCTACAGCGCTCTGGGAACAGGATTCATGGCTTCTGACATCATACGCTGGGTTTATACGGGAATTCAAACAAGTGTTTGATCATCCCAACAGAGGCGAGACCGCCTCGACCGTGCTGCTGTCAATGAGACAGGGGCGTCGGAGCGCAGCTGATTACGCTGTCGACTTCCGCATCGTGGCTGCGAGGTCTGGCTGGAATGACGTTGCACTCCGCGCTGCCTTCATAAGCGGACTGTCTCCAGTACTGAAGGAGCATTTACTGGCTAAGGACGAACCGCAGGATTTCGACGGGCTTGTCAATCTGGTTATACGCTTAGACAACCGCTTAAATGAACACCGTCGGGAGCAGGCCGGGGGGCGTGGCCGGGCACAAGCCGTCCCTCTCTCTTTCGGGTCCGAAGGGGTGACGTCGTCCCCACGTTCCATTGCCAGAGGGCTCCATGTGGCAAAAGCTCCCCCTGCTGATGAAGCTATGGACACGAGCAGGGCCAAAGTGAGATCTGATATCAGACAAAGGAGGCTGGCCCGCGGGGAGTGTTTTTACTGTGGCTCATGTGAGCACATGTTAAAAGACTGCCCCAAACGGTCAAACACCAACGCCCGTCCTTAGAAACTGGGCTAAGGGTGGGCCATAACATGTACACGGGGAGACCCCGCAGATCAGCACGAATCCCAGTGATAATCCTGAGTGGGGATTTAACCCTTCACGCCCCAGCACTGGTGGACACGGGGTCCGAAGGGAATCTGTTGGATAGCAGATGGGCAAAGGAAGTAGGGCTCCCTCTAGTGGCTCTGCCTTTGCCTTTGAAGGTACGGGCACTAGATGGCACTCTACTCCCGTTAATCACACACCGGACACAGCCCGTGACTCTGGTTGTGTCTGGGAATCACAGGGAGGAGATCGTGTTTTACGTAACACCTTCTACCTCCCGAGTAATTTTGGGTTTTCCTTGGATGGTGAAACACAATCCCCGGATCGATTGGCTGTCTGGGGTAGTGGCGCAGTGGAGCGAAGCCTGCCACCGGGAGTGTTTAGGATCCTCGGTTCCACCCGGGATCACGGCTAAGGAGGAGGTTAAAGTCCCTCCCAATCTGACGGCGGTGCCTGAGGAGTACCATGATCTGGCTGATGTTTTCAGCAAAGATCTGGCACTCACTCTTCCCCCGCACCGACCGTACTATTGTGCCATTGATTTGATTCCGGACGTTGAGTACCCGTCCAGTAGACTGTACAACCTCTCACGTCCAGAACGCGAATCAATGGAGACCTACATCCGGGACTCCTTAGCCGCCGGATTGATCCGGAACTCCACCTCCCCGATGGGTGCAGGCTTCTTTTTTGTGGGTAAGAAAGACGGCGGACTCTGTCCATGCATCGATTACAGGGGGTTGAACGAGATCACGGTTCGCAATCGATACCCATTGCCCCTCTTGGATTCGGTGTTCACACCCCTGCATGGAGCTCAAATATTCACCAAACTTGATCTTAGGAATGCGTACCACCTGGTTCGGATCCGGAAGGGAGACGAATGGAAGACGGCATTTAACACCCCGTTAGGTCATTTTGAGTACCTGGTCATGCCGTTTGGTCTCACCAACGCGCCCGCGACGTTCCAAGCATTGGTTAACGACGTCTTGCGGGACTTCCTGCACCGGTTTGTCTTCGTATATCTGGATGATATACTCATCTTTTCTCCGGACCCTGAGACTCATGTTCAGGATGTACGTCAGGTCCTACAGCCGTTGTTAGAAAACCGGTTGTTTGTGAAGGGCGAGAAGTGTGAGTTTCACCGCACTTCTTTGTCCTTCCTGGGGTTTATCATCTCCTCCAACTCCGTCGCCCCGGATCCAGCCAAGGTTGCGGCGGTGAGGGATTGGCCCCAACCAAAAAGCCGTAGGAAGCTGCAACAGTTCCTCGGCTTTGCAAACTTCTACAGGAGGTTCATTAAGGGTTACAGTCAGGTTGTTAGCCCCCTGACTGCCCTGACCTCCACTAAGGTCCCCTTTACCTGGTCGGACCGGTGTGAGGCCGTGTTTAGGGAGTTGAAACGCCGGTTTTCGTCTGCGCCAGTTCTGGTGCAGCCTGATCCTACTCGCCAGTTTGTAGTGGAGGTGGACGCCTCAGACTCAGGGATAGGAGCCGTGCTGTCCCAGAGCGGGGAGTCCGATAAGGTTCTCCATCCTTGTGCCTACGTTTCCCGCAGGTTGACCCCCGCTGAGCGGAATTATGACGTGGGCAATCGGGAACTCCTCGCGGTGAAGGAGGCTCTGGAAGAGTGGAGACACCTGTTGGAGGGAGCTACGGAGCCTTTCACGGTTTTCACGGACCACCGGAACCTGGAGTACATCCGGACCGCCAAGCGGCTGAACCCCAGGCAAGCCCGCTGGTCCCTGTTCTTCCGACGCTTTGACTTCCGGATCACCTACCGCCCCGGGACTAGGAATCAACGGTCCGATGCACTGTCCCGGGTGCAAGAAGAGGAGGCCAAGGCTGAGTTGTCGGACCCCATCGAAACCATCCTTCCCGAGTCCACTGTTGTGGCCACCCTCACCTGGGATGTGGAGGAAACCGTCCGGGAGGCCCTGGCAAGGAACCCGGACCCGGGAGATGGTCCAAAGAACAAACTTTACGTCCCACCAGAGGCTAGGGCTGCCGTCTTGGACTTCTGCCATGGATCCAAGTTCTCCTGTCATCCCGGAGTGCGTAGGATCGTGGCAGTAGTCCAGCAGCACTTCTGGTGGGCGTCACTGGAAGCCGACGTCCAGGACTACGTCCAGGCCTGTACCACCTGTGCCAGGGGCAAGGCGGACCATCACAAGACCAGGGGTCTCCTCCAACCCCTGCCTGTGCCTCATCGCCCCTGGTCCCACATCGGCCTGGACTTCGTCACGGGCCTCCCGCCGTCCCAGGGCAACACCACCATACTGACGATAGTGGACCGGTTCTCCAAGGCGGCCCACTTCGTGGCCCTCCCGAAGCTCCCAACGGACCAGGAGACAGCAGACCTCCTGGTCCACCACGTCGTGCGTCTGCATGGGATACCGTCGGACATCGTCTCGGATCGTGGTCCCCAGTTCTCCTCGCAGGTCTGGAGGAGTTTTTGTAAGGAGCTGGGGGCCACCGTACGTCTCTCGTCCGGGTATCACCCACAGACGAACGGCCAGGCAGAGCGGGCGAACCAGGACTTAGAACAGGCCCTTCGCTGTGTAACCTCCGCGTATCCGGCGGCCTGGAGTAACCATCTGGCCTGGATCGAGTACGCTCACAACAGCCAAGTGTCATCTGCCACCGGCCTCTCCCCTTTTGAAGCATGTCTGGGCTACCAGCCCCCTTTGTTCCCACTTGTGGAGGGAGAGGTCGGGGTACCCTCGGTCCAGGCCCACCTGCGGAGGTGCCGCCGGGTGTGGCGGACCGCCCGTTCTGCTTGCGGGCCTGGACGAGGGCCAAGGTCCATGCAGATCGCCGGCGATCCCCGGCCCCTGCATATCAACCGGGGCAGGAGGTGTGGTTATCCACTAAGGACTTCCCGCTCCAAGTGACATCCCAGAAACTGAAGGACCGTTTCATTGGACCATTCCCCATCGCCAAGATCCTCAGTCCGGCCGCAGTGAAGCTGACACTCCCGGCTTCACTGCGGATCCACGCGGTTTTTCATGTCTCTAGACTCAAGCCATACCACGCCTCACCACTCTGCACCCCTGGACCCGAGCCACCTCCTGCCCGAATCATCGATGGGGAGCCGGCATGGACTGTTCATCGGCTCCTGGACGTCCATCGGATGGGCCGGGGTTTTCAGTACCTGGTGGACTGGGAGGGGTACGGACCCGAAGAACGCTCCTGGGTGAAGAGGAGCTTCATCCTGGACCCAGCCCTCCTGGTCGATTTCTACCGCCGACACCCGGACAAGCCTGGCGCCCGTTGAGGGGGGGGTCCTGTTGTGTGGGCCGCTGAAGAGGAGGTACTGCTGGCCCACCACCACCAGTCGGCGCCCTGCTTGGAGTGCGGGCTTCAAGCATGAGAGGGCGCCGGAGCCATTGGAAGTGACAGCTGTCACTTGTCAACCACACCAGCTGTCTCTCATCAACCATCACATAAGAAGCGGATTACAACTCCACCTCCTCGCCGAGAAATCATCTACCACTAAAGGTAATCTTCTCTGCTGTATTCTCTGAGTGTTTTTCAAATTGTGATCTGTGTGCAGCCGTATACCTGTAAAGTCTGTTGGAGATTGGATTGGCGGATAGTGAGAAGACGACGGTCTTCGTCTCTCACTCCATCCAGAAGAGGGACAAACAGGAGCTGCACGAGTGATAACGTATCTGGAGGTGGAGGTTTTCCCTCCCGGAGGAATTGTGTGTAAAGGTTGCTGGGTGTGAGGACTCACACTCACCGTCATCTGTTTCTTGTCTGCCAGCAGTACCAGGGCCGACAACGGAGGACAGAGACCACCTGGGGACTCAGGACTTGGCGGCTCTGGTGTTCTTCAGGCCGTTGGTGGTGGAAGCGGTGTGGGCCCCGGCTCTTCGTTCATCAGAGGTCTCCTATCTTCGAGCCTGCCCACAGTCCTCTTGTGTACAATTGGCATCCACTATTTTTCTGTCTGTATTCCGTTGTGTGCCTTCACAACATTAAATTGTTACTCCTTTTCTTATCCATTGTCCGTTCATTTGCGCCCCCTGTTGTGGGTCCGTGTTACGACACCTTCACAACAGGATTTCTCGGCCATTCGTCATGGATCCCGAGGGGCGTCAACCACAGCTTGAACAGCCAATGGGAGAACAAGGAGCGCAGGCGTCAGCAGGAGGCGTGGTAAGTGATCTGCAGCAAATCCTTACCGCTTTCACTGCTCAGTTACATCTGGTAACCGAGCAAAATGCAATCCTCAATCGGAGGATGGAGGCTCTCACCGCCAGAGTGGAAGCACGCGAGTCGAGCGTCGCTGCAGTGTCTCCTCCTGCTGGCCCGGGGCCTAATACAGACGTTCCACTGGCCGTTCAACAACCCCCCCCACCGTCCCCTGAAGCTTACATAAGCCCTCCCGAACCGTACGGAGGCTGTGTTGAAATGTGCGCAGTCTTCCTAATGCAGTGTTCGCTCGTTTTTGCACAGCGTCCGGTTATGTACGCATCAGACGCCACCCGGGTGGCTTATGTAATTAATCTGCTTCGAGGTGAGGCACGCGCTTGGGCTACAGCGCTCTGGGAACAGGATTCATGGCTTCTGACATCATACGCTGGGTTTATACGGGAATTCAAACAAGTGTTTGATCATCCCAACAGAGGCGAGACCGCCTCGACCGTGCTGCTGTCAATGAGACAGGGGCGTCGGAGCGCAGCTGATTACGCTGTCGACTTCCGCATCGCGGCTGCGAGGTCTGGCTGGAATGACGTTGCACTCCGCGCTGCCTTCATAAGCGGACTGTCTCCAGTACTGAAGGAGCATTTACTGGCTAAGGACGAACCGCAGGATTTCGACGGGCTTGTCAATCTGGTTATACGCTTAGACAACCGCTTAAATGAACACCGTCGGGAGCAGGCCGGGGGGCGTGGCCGGGCACAAGCCGTCCCTCTCTCTTCCGGGTCCGAAGGGGTGACGTCGTCCCCACGTTCCATTGCCAGAGGGCTCCATGTGGCAAAAGCTCCCCCTGCTGATGAAGCTATGGACACGAGCAGGGCCAAAGTGAGATCTGATATCAGACAAAGGAGGCTGGCCCGCGGGGAGTGTTTTTACTGTGGCTCATGTGAGCACATGTTAAAAGACTGCCCCAAACGGTCAAACACCAACGCCCGTCCTTAGAAACTGGGCTAAGGGTGGGCCATAACATGTACACGGGGAGACCCCGCAGATCAGCACGTATCCCAGTGATAATCCTGAGTGGGGATTTAACCCTTCACGCCCCAGCACTGGTGGACACGGGGTCCGAAGGGAATCTGTTGGATAGCAGATGGGCAAAGGAAGTAGGGCTCCCTCTAGTGGCTCTGCCTTCGCCTTTGAAGGTACGGGCACTAGATGGCACTCTACTCCCGTTAATCACACACCGGACACAGCCCGTGACTCTGGTTGTGTCTGGGAATCACAGGGAGGAGATCGTGTTTTACGTAACACCTTCTACCTCCCGAGTGATTTTGGGTTTTCCTTGGATGGTGAAACACAATCCCCGGATCGATTGGCTGTCTGGGGTAGTGGCGCAGTGGAGCGAAGCCTGCCACCGGGAGTGTTTAGGATCCTCGGTTCCACCCGGGATCACGGCTAAGGAGGAGGTTAAAGTCCCTCCCAATCTGACGGCGGTGCCTGAGGAGTACCATGATCTGGCTGATGTTTTCAGCAAAGATCTGGCACTCACTCTTCCCCCGCACCGACCGTACTATTGTGCCATTGATTTGATTCCGGACGTTGAGTACCCGTCCAGTAGACTGTACAACCTCTCACGTCCAGAACGCGAATCAATGGAGACCTACATCCGGGACTCCTTAGCCGCCGGATTGATCGGGAACTCCACCTCCCCGATGGGTGCGGGCTTCTTTTTTGTGGGTAAGAAAGACGGCGGACTCTGTCCATGCATCGATTACAGGGGGTTGAACGAGATCACGGTTCGCAATCGATACCCATTGCCCCTCTTGGATTCGGTGTTCACACCCCTGCATGGAGCTCAAATATTCACCAAACTTGATCTTAGGAATGCGTACCACCTGGTTCGGATCCGGAAGGGAGACGAATGGAAGACGGCATTTAACACCCCGTTAGGTCATTTTGAGTACCTGGTCATGCCGTTTGGTCTCACCAACGCGCCCGCGACGTTCCAAGCATTGGTTAACGACGTCTTGCGGGACTTCCTGCACCGGTTTGTCTTCGTATATCTGGATGATATACTCATCTTTTCTCCGGACCCTGAGACTCATGTTCAGCATGTACGTCAGGTCCTACAGCCGTTGTTAGAAAACCGGTTGTTTGTGAAGGGCGAGAAGTGTGAGTTTCACCGCACTTCTTTGTCCTTCCTGGGGTTTATCATCTCCTCCAACTCCGTCGCCCCGGATCCAGCCAAGGTTGCGGCGGTGAGGGATTGGCCCCAACCAAAAAGCCGTAGGAAGCTGCAACAGTTCCTCGGCTTTGCAAACTTCTACAGGAGGTTCATTAAGGGTTACAGTCAGGTTGTTAGCCCCCTGACTGCCCTGACCTCCACTAAGGTCCCCTTTACCTGGTCGGACCGGTGCGAGGCCGTGTTTAGGGAGTTGAAACGCCGGTTTTCGTCTGCGCCAGTTCTGGTGCAGCCTGATCCTACTCGCCAGTTTGTAGTGGAGGTGGACGCCTCAGACTCAGGGATAGGAGCCGTGCTGTCCCAAAGCGGGGAGTCCGATAAGGTTCTCCATCCTTGTGCCTACTTTTCCCGCAGGTTGACCCCCGCTGAGCGGAATTATGACGTGGGCAATCGGGAACTCCTCGCGGTGAAGGAGGCTCTGGAAGAGTGGAGACACCTGTTGGAGGGAGCTACGGAGCCTTTCACGGTTTTCACGGACCACCGGAACCTGGAGTACATCCGGACCGCCAAGCGGCTGAACCCCAGGCAAGCCCGCTGGTCCCTGTTCTTCCGACGCTTTGACTTCCGGATCACCTACCGCCCCGGGACTAGGAATCAACGGTCCGATGCACTGTCCCGGGTGCAAGAAGAGGAGGCCAAGGCTGAGTTGTCGGACCCCATCGAAACCATCCTTCCCGAGTCCACTGTCGTGGCCACCCTCACCTGGGATGTGGAGGAAACCGTCCGGGAGGCCCTGGCAAGGAACCCGGACCCGGGAGATGGTCCAAAGAACAAACTTTACGTCCCACCAGAGGCTAGGGCTGCCGTCTTGGACTTCTGCCATGGATCCAAGTTCTCCTGTCATCCCGGAGTGCGTAGGATCGTGGCAGTAGTCCAGCAGCACTTCTGGTGGGCGTCACTGGAAGCCGACGTCCGGGACTACGTCCAGGCCTGTACCACCTGTGCCAGGGGCAAGGCGGACCATCACAAGACCAGGGGTCTCCTCCAACCCCTGCCTGTGCCTCATCGCCCCTGGTCCCACATCGGCCTGGACTTCGTCACGGGCCTCCCGCCGTCCCAGGGCAACACCACCATACTGACGATAGTGGACCGGTTCTCCAAGGCGGCCCACTTCGTGGCCCTCCCGAAGCTCCCAACGGACCAGGAGACAGCAGACCTCCTGGTCCACCACGTCGTGCGTCTGCATGGGATACCATCGGACATCGTCTCGGATCGTGGTCCCCAGTTCTCCTCGCAGGTCTGGAGGAGTTTTTGTAAGGAGCTGGGGGCCACCGTACGTCTCTCGTCCGGGTATCACCCACAGACGAACGGCCAGGCAGAGCGGGCGAACCAGGACTTAGAACAGGCCCTTCGCTGTGTAACCTCCGCGCATCCGGCGGCCTGGAGTAACCATCTGGCCTGGATCGAGTACGCTCACAACAGCCAAGTGTCATCTGCCACCGGCCTCTCCCCTTTTGAAGCATGTCTGGGCTACCAGCCCCCTTTGTTCCCACTTGTGGAGGGAGAGGTCGGGGTACCCTCGGTCCAGGCCCACCTGCGGAGGTGCCGCCGGGTGTGGCGGACCGCCCGTTCTGCTTGCGGGCTTGGACGAGGGCCAAGGTCCATGCAGATCGCCGGCGATCCCCGGCCCCTGCATATCAACCGGGGCAGGAGGTGTGGTTATCCACTAAGGACTTCCCGCTCCAAGTGACATCCCAGAAACTGAAGGACCGTTTCATTGGACCATTCCCCATCAGCAAGATCCTCAGTCCGGCCGCAGTGAAGCTGACACTCCCGGCTTCACTGCGGATCCACCCGGTTTTTCATGTCTCTAGACTCAAGCCATACCACGCCTCACCACTCTGCACCCCTGGACCCGAGCCACCTCCTGCCCGAATCATCGATGGGGAGCCGGCATGGACTGTTCATCGGCTCCTGGACGTCCATCGGATGGGCCGGGGTTTTCAGTACCTGGTGGACTGGGAGGGGGCCGTTGGTGGTGGAAGCGGTGTGGGCCCCGGCTCTTCGTTCATCAGAGGTCTCCTATCTTCGAGCCTGCCCACAGTCCTCTTGTGTACAATTGGCATCCACTATTTTTCTGTCTGTATTCCGTTGTGTGCCTTCACAACATTAAATTGTTACTCCTTTTCTTATCCATTGTCCGTTCATTTGCGCCCCCTGTTGTGGGTCCGTGTTACGACACCTTCACAACATCATGTCTATGGATTTATTTGTGCTGAAGTCGATGTTTGTATCACTATTTGCAGGATTCCACTCTAAATATTCTCTTATCTGCTGCACTAGATATGAGATGTAAGTTGTTGCTCCTCACTGTTTCTCAGTTGCCCTCAAAAGTATTGGAACACTTGGCATTTCACACATTTTAATTTGTTTATTCCATTTCAAATACATTTTTTTTCTAAAAATTATCTTCCTTAACTCAAACTGAAATCAAATCTCTACAACTTGATATAAATTAATTAAAACTATAAAATCCAGCTTCCTGATGAAGTGGCGTAAAGGAGGATTTTCCTAAGAAGAAGACCTGAAAGTTCAGCAACAATTTGACAGAAAGAACATTTGAGATGAAAGACTAGATTTGATGTTTTGGTGAAAGAAACTTTTTGTATTTCTTCATAATTGATGTAAATAAAGTCGAAGACAATTCAGTGACTTGGAAATGTTCATGTTTCCATCCCCTGACTTGTCTAAAGAAAACTGGCAATAAAACTGATTATTATTTACATTTACATCTCTCAGCTGGCTTGGGAACGCCTTGGGGTTCCCCCTGGAGGAGCTGGGGGAGGTCTGTGTGGATCGGGAGGTCTGGGCAGCTTTGCTTGAGCTGCTGCCCCCGCAACCCGACTCCGGATAAAGTGGAAGAAAAGGATGGATGGAAAAAAAAAAGAGTAGAGCCACTTAGGTGTCTGGTCTTGAGAAACAGGGATGGTAGTTTGAAAAGCTTTTTTATCCCATGGGAACTCTCCCTACACACATAAGCGGCCCAAGAATATGGACAGCATGTATATAAGTGACATTTACATGACAATTTATATCACAATATTGAGATACGATAATTTGTCCATATTTTCCAGCCCTACTGTCAACTAGCTGAAAACTTTGAATATTAATTTACATTTACATAAAAAAAAATGCTTAAAGTGGGAGGGGGTTAAGAGGGCTGTAATGGGGGGGGGGGGGGGTGGTCATCTGAAAAGCAAAAAAAGAAAAATGCTTAAAAAGGCGGGGGGTCTGGGGGGCTCCGTCCCACCAGAAGGTTTTTACCATGCTAATGCTCCCCTGAAGCATTTACTCTACATAAAGTCTGAAGGACCTAAATGGCATGGTGACATGCTGACAAGCTTCGCTCGTTCATGTCCGCGACATATGCATATTAAGTTTTGTTGTGTTGTCTCCTCACGTGCACAGATCACACATCAAAAAGTAAATGTGTCAGTGACATGTGCTGTGCTGAAACACGAATGACTGGAACAGACGTAACGTTAAAGTAAACAGGATGGTGCTGGTTTGAGAAGTCGCTCCAGGATGTTTCTGCTTCAAGTGGTCGGCGTGGCGACACACCGTTTCTAACCCACAGAGTTTACAGAGCACCACGTTGTTGGGTATCTGCCTAAAGTCCTCCCACACTTCAGAAGAGGGTCAGAGTCCACAGTCTGAAGGACAAACTGCAACACGTCCGTGCTGTGTCCGTCTCCATCCTCTGCCTCCGGTCGTTTAGTCCCTCGGACGTGTCCTGTAGTTGTACCTTCAGGATGATGTTGTTCACTCCAGCTGGCATCAGCATTATTTAGTCAATAGTTAAATTTCTTTTTTGTGTGGAAGTTGTTGTTTTGAAAAATCTTATTTGTTGAAAGATTTGTGGGCCTCCTCTTTTTACACATCAGGAAAGTGACAAACCTGTGAGAGGACACTTGACTTCCTGTCTGCACACCTGGAAACAAACATTCTACACAGTTCAAATTAAATCAAACCCATGAACTGAATCAAGATGTTTTTTCCTCCTTTGTGTAAGTCAGACATCATTTAGTTGCTTTGAGGTGGATTTTATTTTAAGTCTCTCATACTGGCTGTAAAACACACACACACACACACATTCCCAGAGTACAAATTCTATTTACAGAAGTGAAATTTAAATTTACAACACACACTTTGACTGCCAGTGTGAAATCTGACAACTTATTCTGGTGATGTCTAAGTTGCTGTCAACTGAAATGTCATTTAGATTTAGTCTTAATTTATTCATCTTATCCATTTTAGTTTTAGTTCAGCTTTTGTATAAATGAATGTATATAAACTTAGATTTGAGAAATCATACATTCCTTATTATACAAAGTAATTATAATGTCTATTTATATCAAACTGTCCCATGAATCAAAGCACAAAACAAAATAAACTCCAGTAATAAAAGCAAATGACAACAATACAAGAAAATCCAAATTAAAGATCTCAAAATACAGAAGAAAAAACAAATCTCTGGGAAAAAACTGGTGAATATAAAAAGATTTTAGTCAAATAAACCTCAGCTGACTAAGCTCGTGTGATAGTTACACGATGCTGTCTGCATGTCAATAAACTCACCTATCAATTTAATCATGTCACAAAACACAAACCAGCACCAACTAAAGTAAATTAAAGGCTAAAAACACCAAAAACACACATCAAACTCTGTCTCGCCAAAATCAGCTGTAGACAGATCAGGAGTCACATTATTCAGTTAATCCAGCGTTGCTTTACATCAAGAGTTTTTGGAAAACAAACGGAACCACACACTGCTTCCACACGGTGCAGAGCTTGGTTCTGGATTGGGTCCATCAAGGGGCCATGACACTTCACATCGATGGACTTTTACAAGCCGGGCCTAGAGAGAGTTGACTGGCCGGATGATGCGGTGTCATATGGGAGCTGGTTCTTCAGTGGGATCATTGAACTTTGGAGGATTTGTGGCAGGATTAGTGCCTGAGCATGAGAGGATCAGACCGTGACCGCGTGGTTGGACGGCTCCGATTCATAAAAATGAACATGGCCCTGCAGATCTCGATCATAGTGTCCGGGTTTACACATAGAAAATCTGAGATCTTTTCTGTGGTTAGGCAGCTCAGAGAATCTGTAATCCATGTCCAGGTAATCTAGGATACCTTTAGGAGCCACCTCTGGTCCCGTTCTAAAACTTGGACGCACCCCTCCAAACACAAGATATTAAAAACAAAACTACACCAAGTAGAAATAAGTCAAGATAACAGTGACTTTAAATGCAAGTTAAAACCAGGGAAGAGGATCAGAGGCTGAACAGCTGGAACTGTGTTTGTGTGACAGGAAGTGTGGAGGAAGCAGCGGGACGCTGAGCTCTTTGTGTGTTTGTTCTGACTAATGGCGAGTGGGCCGCAGCCGCTTTGTTTAATGGAGATATCACAGAGTGCTAATGAAGTCTGTAATCCTCTTAACGCTCCGTTAATTCAAAGCCATTCCGCCACCGCCTGGAATTCTGCCGTTGTATTTGCTGTAGATTAGCGCTGGCGGCTGGAGAATGCTGCCAGCGTTGATAGTTTTATTCTTTTATTGTTCCAGTCAATCAGGACTAATGACGCCAGCCGTTTGTTTAACTCACGCTGACGACATTCCTCCATCGCCACACAGGTTGGCCCCGCCCACAACAGCTGTCAATCAGCTAGACAGCTGGGGGGAACATGTGACATTTAGGAGGAGGTCTGCGATGCTTTAAAAGAGCAGACCTGAGAGACCCCAGAACCACAATCAGAACCAGGACCTGCAGATCCAGACCAGCTGAAAGTCGGAGCCTGACGTTGTCTCTTTGTGTCAGCAGGTATGCGGCGTGTTCGGTGTTCCAGCTTCCTGTGCCTCACACTGCTGCTTCTGTGCAGTCCTGCTGGGGCTTCTCAGCACAGCAGAAACCAGGACCAGTACCAGAACCCGGACCAGGATCAGGACCAGGATTTGGAACTCGAGCTGCAACACCACAGGCTGCTGCAGCGTGCTCGCAGCGCCGGCCTCCTGTCCCAGGTTAGAGCCACTAGCTAATCGACATGCTCCCTTTCAAACCACACATCCACTGATGTCGGTACCGATCCACAGCAGGGACACCGTGGACAAAACCCACACCCTCACCATACCAGATGAACCATACGATTTCAAATACAACTCCAAAACATCCAGCTGTTGATTACGTCCAACAACCACTGTGTCACCGTGTGAGTCAGGTCTAGGGTCAGGGCTAAAGGTAATTATTCAGATTGTGTTTGTGTTGGGGTAGACTGAGCCTGACCCTAACCTCTGTCTTTATGGCCCTGGTGCTGTCTATGTAGCTGTATGGTTGAGAGTCTTGGATGGTAACCAGTGACCAAAGGTGATGACTGGATGTCTTTAGTACGAGGTGGAATTGAAGGATTCTTGGGTACCGCTGGAATGACTTTATTTCAAATGAGCGGTCACAAAGAGAGCCTAGGATGAGGAGGATTACTTGCATTGTGAGGAAGCGTTGGTGATGTGGCTCGTTTCTCTGTACATGATCCAGCACACATGACCTGAGTGTTGAGGATCCCAGGAGCTTGAGAAGGCCGAGGACACGCCTGCATTTCACCTGGCTGCAGCAGACAGATGGTTATTTTAGAGATGTAGGAATCGACCAGCTGTCTGCTGTGGTCGTTGCCATCCAAGACTCAGGTAGGTTCAGCGGTGTTGTGGATGCAGCAACGTGCAGACCCAGCACACGCTCCCAGACCTGACTTGACTTGTTATCTGGGCTCACGTTTGTGTTTATGGTTTTTGTTGGAAAAAAAATAATAAATTGAATAAATCAGTAGTTTTACTTTATTCCTCTCAGATAATGTTTGTGTTGACATGGAAACACTTTATCAGCTGCAGTATTTGATACAAATAGCTTAATTTCTTTCTTTTATTTCCAGGAGTGGAATAAACGTGCCGTGGAGGACCTACTCTCCCAGTTCACTCACACAGAGGATGATGTCCAGCAAGATGCAGAGGTGGCCTCCATGGCAACCGGTGGAAGGATGGAGTTGGAGCGCTCTGTGGACGCGCCCAACAACCTGCCCCCTCGTGAACGCAAAGCTGGCTGCAAGAACTTCTACTGGAAGGGCTTCACTTCCTGTTGAAAGACTGCCCAGGTAGCGTTTGTTTTTAAGCTCCACCAGTGTGGTACCAAGCTCAGGATTTGACTGTTGCTCTTTTTCTGTTCCTAGCTGAGGCCACACCTGAACCACACCAGTGAACCAATCCCAGAGCAGCCGTCTGCGTGGCGGCAACATTCCAGAAAAACAGAATAATTGTCAATAAAGAAGAGATTCAGTCAGACTGTGGTCCCACCTCCTCTCATTTTGACACATTTTGACATTGACAGACTATTAATGAACTGCGGTGAAGGTCACGTGATCACGTCTGTCTGTCTTCACCTGCTTCAGACTATTTCACGTGCACATTAATTTGACCAAGAATTTTATTACCAAGAGTTTTATTATTTTTATCATATAAAACCTCCGTCAGAGAGTTAGTCAGGCATAATCCAGGAGGTTTTGCAGAACAAGTTTGTGGAACATGCTGAAATTTTCAGAACAGGTTCAGAAAAATGTGTAGAATAACAAACTAAATGTCCACAAAAATCCCCTTTGTAGCTTTTTCAAAATCCAAGATGGCGTCCAAAATGGCCGCTGTATCACTGATTTTAGTAAATCTTTGCTTCACAAAGGGTTAAAAGCTTAAATTAACTACCTAAATGACTATATTAAGGTATGGGAAATATGTTTTACAATGAGGATTGAGAGGTTCTGAATACAAGAAATCTTGGAAGCTAAGATGGTGGCCATATTGGAAATAATTTGAAATATATATAAAATCAGTGAAATGTCCAAGCACAGCTTCCAGTCCAGGTGCTGGTCAGTCACAGGAACATGTACAGTGAGGAAAATAAGTATTTGAACACCCTGCGATTTTGCAAGTTCTCCCACTTAGAAATCATTGAGGGGTCTGAAATTTTCATCTTAGGTGCATGTCCACTGTGAGAGACATAATCTAAAAAAAAAAAAAAAAAATCACAATGTATGATTTTTTTTAATAATTTGTTTGTATGTTACTGCTGCAAATAAGTATTTGAACACCTGTGAAAATCAATGTTAATATTTGGTACAGTAGCTTTTGTTTGCAATTACAGAGGTCAAACATTTCCCGTAGTTTTTCACCAGGTTTTCACACACTGCAGCAGGGATTTTGGTCCACTCCTCCATACAGATCTTCTCCAGATCTTTCAGGTTTGGAGTTTCAGCTCCCTCCAAAGATTTTCTATTGAGTTCAGGTCTGGAGACTGGCCAGGCCACTCCAGGACCTTGAAATGCTTCTTACGGAGCCCCTCCTTAGTTGCCCTGGCTGTGTGTTTGGGGTCATTGTCATGCTGGAAGACCCAGCCATGACCCATCTTCAATGCTCTTACTGAGGGAAGGAGGTTGTTTGCCAAAATCTCGCAATACATGACCCCATCCATCCTCCCTTCAATACGGTGCAGTCGTCCTGTCCCCTTTGCAGAAGCGCACCCCCAGAGTATGATGTTTCCACCCCCATGCTTCACGGTTGGGATGGTTTTCTTGGGGTTGTTCTCATCCTCTAAACATGGCGAGTGGAGTTGATACCAAAAAGCTCTATTTTGGTCTCATCTGACCACATGACCTTCTCCCATGCCTCCTCTGGATCATCCAGATGGTCACTGGTGAACTTCAAACCATCCTGGACATGTGCTGGCTTGAGCAGGGGGACCTTGCTGCCCTGCAGGATTTTAAACCATGACAGCATCATGTGTTACTAATGTAATCTTTGTGACTGTGGTCCCAGCTCTCTTCAGGTCATTGACCAGGTCCTCCTGTGTAGTTCTGAGCTTTCTCAGAATCATCCTTACCCCACAAAGTGAGATCTTGCATGGAATCCCAAACCGAGGGAGATTGACAGTCATCTTGTGTTTCTTCCACTTTCTAATAAATAATCATAACAGTTGTCTTCTACCAAGCTGCTTGCCTGTTGTCCTGTAGTCCATCCCAGCCTTGAGCAGATCTACAGTTTTGTCCCTGGTGTCCTTAGACAGCTCTTTGGTCTTGGCTATGGTGGAGAGGTTGGAGTGTGATTGTTTGAGTGTGTGAACAAGTGTCTTTTATCAATCAATCAATTTTTTTATATAGCGCCAAATCACAACAGTTGCCCCAAGGCGCTTTATATTGTAAGGCAAGGCCATACAATAATTATGTAAAACCCCAACGGTCAAAACGACCCCCTGTGAGCAAGCACTTGGCTACAGTGGGAAGGAAAAACTCCCTTTTAACAGGAAGAAACCTCCAGCAGAACCAGGCTCAGGGAGGGGCAGTCTTCTGCTGGGACTGGTTGGGGCTGAGGGAGAGAACCAGGAAAAAGACATGCTGTGGAGGGGAGCAGAGATCGATCACTAATGATTAAATGCAGAGTGGTGCATACAGAGCAAAAAGAGAAAGAAACAGTGCATCATGGGAACCCCCCAGCAGTCTACGTCTATAGCAGCATAACTAAGGGATGGTTCAGGGTCACCTGATCCAGCCCTAACTATAAGCTTTAGCAAAAAGGAAAGTTTTAAGCCTAATCTTAAAAGTAGAGAGGGTGTCTGTCTCCCTGATCTGAATTGGGAGCTGGTTCCTCCCATTCTACTCTTACAAACCCTAGGAACTACAAGTAAGCCTGCAGTCTGAGAGCGAAGCGCTCTATTGGGGTGATATGGTACCAAGAGGTCCCTAAGATAAGATGGGACCTGATTATTCAAAACCTTATAAGTAAGAAGAAGAATTTTAAATTCTATTCTAGAATTAACAGGAAGCCAATGAAGAGAGGCCAATATGGGTGAGATATGCTCTCTCCTTCTAGTCCCCGTCAGTACTCTAGCTGCAGCATTTTGAATTAACTGAAGGCTTTTTAGGGAACTTTTAGGACAACCTGATAATAATGAATTACAATAGTCCAGCCTAGAGGAAATAAATGCATGAATTAGTTTTTCAGCATCACTCTGAGACAAGACCTTTCTGATTTTAGAGATATTGCGTAAATGCAAAAAAGCAGTCCTACATATTTGTTTAATATGCGCTTTGAATGACATATCCTGATCAAAAATGACTCCACGATTTCTCACAGTATTACTAGAGGTCAGGGTAATGCCATCCAGAGTAAGGATCTGGTTAGACACCATGTTTCTAAGATTTGTGGGGCCAAGTACAATAACTTCAGTTTTATCTGAGTTTAAAAGCAGGAAATTAGAGGTCATCCATGTCTTTATGTCTGTAAGACAATCCTGCAGTTTAGCTAATTGGTGTGTGTCCTCTGGCTTCATGGATAGATAAAGCTGGGTATCATCTGCGTAACAATGAAAATTTAAGCAATACCGTCTAATAATACTGCCTAAGGGAAGCATGTATAAAGTGAATAAAATTGGTCCTAGCACAGAACCTTGTGGAACTCCATAATTAACTTTAGTCTGTGAAGAAGATTCCCCATTTACATGAACAAATTGTAATCTATTAGACAAATATGATTCAAACCACCGCAGCGCAGTGCCTTTAATACCTATGGCATGCTCTAATCTCTGTAATAAAATTTTATGGTCAACAGTATCAAAAGCAGCACTGAGGTCTAACAGAACAAGCACAGAGATGAGTCCACTGTCCGAGGCCATAAGAAGATCATTTGTAACCTTCACTAATGCTGTTTCTGTACTATGATGAATTCTAAAACCTGACTGAAACTCTTCAAATAGACCATTCCTCTGCAGATGATCAGTTAGCTGTTTTACAACTACCCTTTCAAGAATTTTTGAGAGAAAAGGAAGGTTGGAGATTGGCCTATAATTAGCTAAGATAGCTGGGTCAAGTGATGGCTTTTTAAGTAATGGTTTAATTACTGCCACCTTAAAAGCCTGTGGTACATAGCCAAGTAACAAAGATAGATTGATCATATTTAAGATCGAAGCATTAAATAATGGTAGGGCTTCCTTGAGCAGCCTGGCAGGAATGGGGTCTAATAAACATGTTGATGGTTTGGATGAAGTAACTAATGAAAATAACTCAGACAGAACAATCGGAGAGAAAGAGTCTAACCAAATACCAGCATCACTGAAAGCAGCCAAAGATAACGATACGTCTTTGGGATGGTTATGAGTAATTTTTTCTCTAATAGTTAAAATTTTGTTAGCAAAGAAAGTCATGAAGTCATTACTAGTTAAAGTTAATGGAATACTCAGCTCAATAGAGCTCTGACTCTTTGTCAGCCTGGCTACAGTGCTGAAAAGAAACCTGGGGTTGTTCTTATTTTCTTCAATTAGTGATGAGTAGAAAGATGTCCTAGCTTTACGGAGGGCTTTTTTATAGAGCAACAGACTCTTTTTCCAGGCTAAGTGAAGATCTTCTAAATTAGTGAGACGCCATTTCCTCTCCAACTTACGGGTTATCTGCTTTAAGCTACGAGTTTGTGAGTTATACCACGGAGTTAGGCACTTCTGATTTAAAGCTCTCTTTTTTAGAGGAGCTACAGCATCCAAAGTTGTCTTCAATGAGGATGTAAAACTATTGACGAGATACTCTATCTCACAGAGTTTAGGTAGCTACTCTGCACTGTGTTGGTATATGGCATTAGAGAACATAAAGAAGGAATCATATCCTTAAACCTAGTTACAGCGCTTTCTGAAAGACTTCTAGTGTAATGAAACTTATTCCCCACTGCTGGGTAGTCCATCAGAGTAAATGTAAATGTTATTAAGAAATGATCAGACAGAAGGGAGTTTTCAGGGAATACTGTTAAGTCTTCTATTTCCATACCATAAGTCAGAACAAGATCTAAGATATGATTAAAGTGGTGGGTGGACTCATTTACTTTTTGAGCAAAGTCAATAGAGTCTAATAATAGATTAAATGCAGTGTTGAGGCTGTCATTCTCAGCATCTGTGTGGATGTTAAAATCGCCCACTATAATTATCTTATCTGAGCTAAGCACTAAGTCAGACAAAAGGTCTGAAAATTCACAGAGAAACTCACAGTAACGACCAGGTGGACGATAGATAAT
Source organism: Thalassophryne amazonica (assembly GCF_902500255.1). Lineage (NCBI taxonomy): Eukaryota > Metazoa > Chordata > Actinopteri > Batrachoidiformes > Batrachoididae > Thalassophryne > Thalassophryne amazonica. The sequence continues at coordinate 141,795,922 of NC_047106.1, forward strand.
AACAAATAAAACTGGTTTTTGGGACTTCCAATTTGGATGGACAAGACTAAGAGTCAAGCTTTCAAATGAATTAAAGCTCTGTCTGGGTTTTTGATTAATTAATAAGCTGGAATGGAAGATTGCTGCTAATCCTCCGCCCCGGCCCGTGCTACGAGCATTCTGACAGTTAGTGTGACTCGGGGGTGTTGACTCATTTAAACTAACATATTCATCCTGCTGTAACCAGGTTTCTGTAAGGCAGAATAAATCAATATGTTGATCAATTATTATATCATTTACCAACAGGGACTTAGAAGAGAGAGACCTAATATTTAATAGACCACATTTAACTGTTTTAGTCTGTGGTGCAGTTGAAGGTGCTATATTATTTTTTCTTTTTGAATTTTTATGCTTAAATAGATTTTTGCTGGTTATTGGTAGTCTGGGAGCAGGCACCGTCTCTACGGGGATGGGGTAATGAGGGGATGGCAGGGGGAGAGAAGCTGCAGAGAGGTGTGTAAGACTACAACTCTGCTTCCTGGTCCCAACCCTGGATAGTCACGGTTTGGAGGATTTAAGAAAATTGGCCAGATTTCTAGAAATGAGAGCTGCTCCATCCAAAGTGGGATGGATGCCGTCTCTCCTAACAAGACCAGGTTTTCCCCAGAAGCTTTGCCAATTATCTATGAAGCCCACCTCATTTTTTGGACACCACTCAGACAGCCAGCAATTCAAGGAGAACATGCGGCTAAACATGTCACTCCCGGTCTGATTGGGGAGGGGCCCAGAGAAAACTACAGAGTCCGACATTGTTTTTGCAAAGTTACACACCGATTCAATGTTAATTTTAGTGACCTCCGATTGGCGTAACCGGGTGTCATTACTGCCGACGTGAATTACAATCTTACCAAATTTACGCTTAGCCTTAGCCAGCAGTTTCAAATTTCCTTCAATTTCGCCTGCTCTGGCCCCCGGAAGACAATTGACTATGGTTGCTGGTGTCGCTAACTTCACATTTCGCAAAACAGAGTCGCCAATAACCAGAGTTTGATCCTCGGCGGGTGTGTCGTCGAGTGGGGAAAAACGGTTAGAGATGTGAACGGGTTGGCGGTGTACACAGGGCTTCTGTTTAGGGCTACGCTTCCTCCTCACAGTCACCCAGTCAGCCTGCTTTCCCGGCTGCTCGGGATCTGCCAGGGGGTAACTAACGGCGGCTAAGCTACCTTGGTCCGCACCGACTACAGGGGCCTGGCTAGCTGTAGAATTTTCCACGGTGCGGAGCCGAGTCTCCAATTCGCCCAGCCTGGCCTCCAAAGCTACGAATAAGCTACACTTATTACAAGTACCGTTACTGCTAAAGGAGGCCGAGGAATAACTAAACATTTCACACCCAGAGCAGAAAAGTGCGGGAGAGACAGGAGAAGCCGCCATGCTAAATCGGCTAAGAGCTAGTAGCTACGCTAAGCTAGCGGATTCCTAAAAACACGCAAAGTGAATAATGTGTAAATAATTTAGAGGTGATTCAGCAGAAGGAGTGCTTTAGTTAAGGCACGTAAAGATTACACTGGGAAACAAATCGTAATCTAGATAACTAGATCAATCTAACTGCGCAGATTAAACAGCTAACAGATACAGAAAAACACCGCTGTGCTCCGGAACAGGAAGTGATACAATACCGCAGTGAGAGCCAACCACCAGTAGAGGCAAGCAAGAGGGGATGCAAGAATGCAGATTCTTAACAATCTTTATACAGGTAACAAGTTCAAACAGGTGCAATTAATACAGGTAAAGAGTGCAGAATAAGAGGGCTTCTTAAAGAAAAATTAACAGGTCTGTGTGAGACAGAATTCTTGATGGTTGGTAGGGGGTCAAATACTTATTTGCAGCAGTAACATACAAAAAAAAATATTAAAAAAATCATACATTGTGATTTCTGGATTTTTTTTTATTTTTTTTTTTTAGATTATGTCTCTCACAGTGGACATGCACCTAAGATGAAAATTTCAGACCCCTCAATGATTTCTAAGTGGGAGAACTTGCAAAATCGCAGGGTGTTCAAATACTTATTTTCCTCACTGTATTTACATTGGAATGAACAAAAATATGCTCACAAAAAATATAAACAGTAAACTGAAAAAGAAAATTGCAGAAAAAATATCCGCAACAAAAATAATTAGGCAGCATCTTGCCGCACTGTTAGGTCTGAGCACAACGCCCCGTCCACATCACAAGCAGTATCTTCTCTTGCCAGACATCGAGGGAAGAAGCTCCTTGAGTGTCTTATCCATTCCTGAATCACACCCACATCAGTTTCATCACTCGCCTCTTCCACAGCCTGCACTAAAGGAACGTGCACATTGGGCATACACCTTCATACACCTTCCACCGCTGTGCTCAAAAGAAGTCTTCTATAGGCTTCAGAAATGGTGAGTATGGTGGAAGGTATTGCACAAGAAACAGTGGGTGGTCAGCAAACCAGTTTTGGACTGGGGCTGCATGATGAAGCTCACGTTGTTCCAAACTACAACAACGTAGCAGTTTCTTTGATGGTCTGCATCATTCATACGCTCTGGTGGTATGAGAATGTTGTGGAGTCTGTCCATAAATGTGAGAATATGGGCTGTGCTGTATGGTCCAAGGTTGGCATGACGGTGGAGGACACCATGCGCATTGGAGATGGCAGCGCACATTGTGATGTTCCCACCACGTTGGCCAGGAACATCTATAACGGCTCTGTGGCCAGTGAGGTTTCTTCCCTTCTTCTGGTCTTTGTTAGGTTGAAGCCAGCCTCATCTATGAAGATGAGCTCATGTGGGATTGCATGAGCATCCATTTCCAGTAGTCCCTGAAAACAAAGACCAAACGTCAACGTGATGTTATCCATTAGACTGGAAAACGTGTGTAGTGTACTGCAGTCAGTATTGTACTTACATCCACATGTGCACGTCTGAGCTCTTTGTTTCTGTGAGAGTTTCTCTCTAAAGGCACCTTATGAAGTTGTGTCAGTCTGATTTGGTTTCTCTTGAGAATGCGAGTCGATGTGGACAGACGGACTCGCTGAATGTTGTTGAAGATGATGTCATCTTGGATGATGTGGCTTTGAATTTCACGTAATCTGATTTCATTCTTTTCCAAAACCAAGTTTCCAGTGGCAGTTTCCTGGACCCTGGTGAACATTTGGTCCTGTCCTCCACCACGGTTGCGTCTCTCAGTCCTTTAGAAAAACAAAAAAGACAAATGTATAGGTCTTGGACGATGCAGCCTGAAGATTTTTCCTCCACAGTGGAGTAACTTGTACAGTTAGTGTGTGACATCAGCCATTCATGAAGTAAACAGGTGTCACCCAACTGATACACTGTGACATGGGCTGGACCACATAGTGTGAAAGAAACATTGGTTCCATCCCTGTGGTCCAGTCTAAATGTCCCGATGACAGAGGCCACAGTAAGTTGGTCTGCACTCTCTGTCCACCTTCTCACATCGTCAGCCCATATGGTTGATGACATGATCAACTGAGGTTGCTGTGATTTCATTTGAGAGCTGTTGTCTTCTTCGGCCATGAGCTCCTCTACCAGCTCGACCTCTCACTCTCATTCTCACCCTCCCTCTTCCTGTGCTCTTTTTATGGTGCTTATTTCCTGATTGACATGTTAACCATTAAAGCATTCAGCTCTTTGTCCAGGTGGAACATATATTGACCAATTAGCTGTCGTGTCATTTTGAATGGCAGTGTTTTGAAATTGCAAACATGTCAGATTGTTGTGTCTTATGCAGAGAACTATGTTCAGTTCATTTAAAAAGTGCAAAATGGGTGTAGAGCAGAAACTGTGTTTAGACTTTTGGAGACTTGAGGAGGTTTTGCTCTCTGTGTGTCAGTTAAAATAATTGTGCTATAGATGTCACTTTAGTGCGTTAGCAATTAGAAAAAAAATGTAATGTGCAGGGCAGCATGGTGGATTAGTGGTTAGCACTGTTGGTTCACAGCAAGAAGGTCATGGGATCAAATCCCACCTGTGGCCTTTCTGTGTGGAGTTTGTGTGTTCTCCTCGTGTTTGTGTGGGTTCCCTGTGGGGGCTCTGGCTTCCTCCCACATCCAAAGACATGCAGGTCAGGTGTGCATGTGTGTGTCCCTGTGACAGACTGGGGTCCTGTCCACGGTGAACCCGCCTCACAGCCTGTGACTGCTGGGATGGGCTCCAGCCCCCGTGACCCTCAATTGAAGATGTGTGTGTGACGTGTGTATGTGCGTGTGCGTGTATTAATGTGTTATTGTAGATCTTGGTTCTACAAGTGGAGGACTTGGATGCGTGTGATGCAGCCTTCTGTCCTGAAGAAGTATCTTCCAAAAAAAGAGATAAGATCAACTTTATTTATCCTCAAGGAAATTATTTTGTCAGAGTACAAAAACAGTAAAGAGTGAACAATGTTTTTGTTTTGTTTTTTTGCAATAATTGTAACAAATTTATGCAAAATGATTGGAAGACATTTGCACATAGTTATAATAATACTGCACACAGTGGTGGGCACAGATAACCAAAAAATTAACTTTAATAACAGATAATCAGATAACTGAAAAGTTATCTTCGATAAAGATAAAACAATAAACCACCCAAAAATGTATCGGAAGTTACAGATAACCGATAAATTCTAATATTACCTCTGATACATCTAAAACTAGTAGTAGAACAAATTTAATAGCTTATAATAATATTAAAAACAACAACAGAGGTTCTCTTCTGTTTGCAGCGGTTATAGCTGTACGTCTGTTACAAAACTTTTAACAGGTGAGTGCTAAACTAATTTTAAAAATGCTTGTCGCTGTTCAGCTTTATTTATTTTGTTTATCGGTTTAAAAGTTATCGGAGAAAGATTAATCGGAAGATAATTGGTCCAATAATGGTTTTTAAAGTTATCGAAAAAGATAATCCGATAAAGAAAACATTATCTTCGAAAATGATCTGTTATCGGATTATCGTAAGTGTGCCCACCACTGATTGCACATAACTCTGAATAAGCCTAAAAACTGTGGGTAGGTTTGTGAGGGGATTTTAAGTCCAAATAAAAAAGGTCCAACTAGCTCATCCTTAATAACTGCAGTCCATACCAGCACCTCTCCTCCACCATGCTGGAGTGTGACTCATTGCTGTGTGTCCATAAGTGATCCATACACACGTCCATCCATCTGGTCCATCAATAGTCACTCTAATTTCATCTGTCCATAAAACCTTTGAAAAATCTGTCTTCAAATGTTTCTTGTTCCAGTCTTTGTGTTTCAGCTTGTCTGTCTAGTTAAGTGGTGGTCATGTTTCAGCCTTCCTTACCCTGGCTGTATCTCTGAGCACTGACCACCTTGGACTTCTGGACACTCTAGGGAGGTTGCAGTTCTGGAATATGGTGGCACTGGAGGATAATGGGTTCCTTGTGCATCACATTAAGTCTGTTGTAGTTAATCTGTTTTATTTATTTTTTATTTAGTTATTTATATTTATATAGCTGGTTGGGGCTGAGGGAGAGAACCAGGAAAAAGACATGCTGTGGAGGGGAGCAGAGATCAATCACTAATGATTAAATGCAGAGTGGTGCATACAGAGCAAAAAGAGAAAGAAACAGTGCATCATGGGAACCCCCCAGCAGTCTAAGTCTATAGCAGCATAACTAAAGGATGGTTCAGGGTCACCTGATCCAGCCCTAACTATAAGCTTTAGCAAAAAGGAAAGTTTTAAGCCTAATCTTAAAAGTAGAGAGGGTGTCTGTCTCCCTGATCTGAATTGGGAGCTGGTTCCACAGGAGAGGAGCCTGAAAGCTGAAGGCTCTGCCTCCCATTCTACTCTTACAAACCCTAGGAACTACAAGTAAGGCTGCAGTCTGAGAGCGAAGCGCTCTATTGGGGTGATATGGTAATATGAGGTCCCTAAGATAAGATGGGACCTGATTATTCAAAACCTTATAAGTAAGAAGAAGAATTTTAAATTGTATTCTAGAATTAACAGGAAGCCAATGAAGAGAGGCCAATATGGGTGAGATATGATCTCTCCTTCTAGTCCCCGTCAGTACTCTAGCTGCAGCATTTTGAATTAACTGAAGGCTTTTCAGGGAACTTTTAGGACAACCTGATAATAATGAATTACAATAGTCCAGCCTAGAGGAAATAAATGCATGAATTAGTTTTTCAGCATCACTCTGAGACAAGACCTTTCTGATTTTAGAGATATTGCGTAAATGCAAAAAAGCAGTCCTACATATTTGTTTAATATGCGCTTTGAATGACATATCCTGATCAAAAATGACTCCAAGATTTCTCACAGTATTACTAGAGGTCAGGGTAATGCCATCCAGAGTAAGGATCTGGTTAGACACCATGTTTCTAAGATTTGTGGGGCCAAGTACAATAACTTCAGTTTTATCTGAGTTTAAAAGCAGGAAATTAGAGGTCATCCATGTCTTTATGTCTGTAAGACAATCCTGCAGTTTAGCTAATTGGTGTGTGTTCTCTGGCTTCATGGATAGATAAAGCTGGGTATCATCTGCGTAACAATGAAAATTTAAGCAATGCCGTCTAATAATACTGCCTAAGGGAAGCATGTATAAAGTGAATAAAATTGGTCCTAGCACAGACCCTTGTGGAACTCCATAATTAACCTTAGTCTAACAGAACAAGCACAGAGATGAGTCCACTGTCTGAGGCCATAAGAAGATCATTTGTAACCTTCACTAATGCTGTTTCTGTACTATGATGAATTCTAAAACCTGACTGAAACTCTTCAAATAGACCATTCCTCTGCAGATGATCAGTTAGCTGTTTTACAACTACCCTTTCAAGAATTTTTGAGAGAAAAGGAAGGTTGGAGATTGGCCTATAATTAGCTAAGATAGCTGGGTCAAGTGATGGCTTTTTAAGTAATGGTTTAATTACTGCCACCTTAAAAGCCTGTGGTACGTAGCCAACTAATAAAGATAGATTGATCATATTTAAGATCGAAGCATTAAATAATGGTAGGGTTTCCTTGAGCAGCCTGGTAGGAATGGGGTCTAATAGACATGTTGATGGTTTGGATGAAGTAACTAATGAAAATAACTCAGACAGAACAATCTGAGAGAGAGAGTCTAACCAAATACCGGCATCACTGAAAGCAGCCAAAGATAACGATACGTCTTTGGGATGGTTATGAGTAATTTTTTCTCTAATAGTTAAAATTTTATTAGCAAAGAAAGTCATGAAGTCATTACTAGTTAAAGTTAAAGGAATACTCGGCTCAATAGAGCTCTGACTCTTTGTCAGCCTGGCTACAGTGCTGAAAAGAAACCTGGGGTTGTTCTTATTTTGTTCAATTAGTGATGAGTAGTAAGATGTTCTAGCTTTACAGAGGGCTAAGTGAAGATCTTCTAAATTAGTGAGACACCATTTCCTCTCCAACGTACGGGTTATCTGCTTTAAGCTGCGAGTTTGTGAGTTATACCACGGAGTCAGGCACTTCTGATTTAAACCTCTCTTTTTCAGAGGAGCTACAGCATCCAAAGCTGTCTTCAATGAGGATGTAAAACTATTGACGAGATACTCTATCTCACTTACAGAGTTTAGGTAGCTACTCTGCACTGTGTTGGTATATGGCATTAGAGAACATAAAGAAGGAATCATATCCTTAAACCTAGTTACAGCGCTTTCTGAAAGACTTCTAGTGTAATGAAACTTATTCCCCACTGCTGGGTAGTCCATCAGAGTAAATGTAAATGTTATTAAGAAATGATCAGACAGAAGGGAGTTTTCAGGGAATACTGTTAAGTCTTCAATTTCCATACCATAAGTCAGAACAAGATCTAAGATATGATTAAAGTGGTGGGTGGACTCATTTACATTTTGAGCAAAGCCAATTGAGTCTAATAATAGATTAAATGCAGTGTTGAGGCTGTCATTCTCAGCATCTGTGTGGATGTTAAAATCGCCCACTATAATTATCTTATCTGAGCTAAGCACTAAGTCAGACAAAAGGTCTGAAAATTCACAGAGAAACTCACAGTAACGACCAGGAGGACGATAGATAACAACAAATAAAACTGGTTTTTGGGACTTCCAATTTGGATGGACAAGACTAAGAGTCAAGCTTTCAAATGAATTAAAGCTCTGTCTGGGTTTTTGATTAATTAATAAGCTGGAATGGAAGATTGCTGCTAATCCTCCGCCTCGGCCCGTGCTACGAGCATTCTGACAGTTAGTGTGACTCGGGGGTGTTGACTCATTTAAACTGTAAGGCAGAATAATTCAATATGTTGATCAATTATTATATCATTTACTAACAGGGACTTAGAAGAGAGAGACCTAATGTTTAATAGACCACATTTAACTGTTTTAGTCTGTGGTGCAGTTGAAGGTGCTATATTATTTTTTTCTTTTTGAATTTTTTATGCTTAAATAGATTTTTGCTGGTTATTGGTGGTCTGGGAGCAGGCACCGTCTCTACGGGGATGGGGTAATGAGGGGATGGCAGGGGGAGAGAAGCTGCAGAGAGGTGTGTAAGACTACAACTCTGCTTCCTGGTCCCAACCCTGCTCCATCCAAAGTGGGATGGATGCCGTCTCTCCTAACAAGACCAGGTTTTCCCCAGAAGCTTTGCCAATTATCTATGAAGCCCACCTCATTTTTTGGACACCACTCAGACAGCCAGCAATTCAAGGAGAACATGCGGCTAAACATGTCACTCCCGGTCCGAATGGGGAGGGGCACAGAGAAAACTACAGAGTCCGACATTGTTTTTGCAAAGTTACACACCGATTCAATGTTAATTTTAGTGACCTCCGATTGGCGTAACCGGGTGTCATTACTGCCGACATGAATTACAATCTTACTAAATTTACGCTTAGCCTTAGCCAGCAGTTTCAAATTTCCTTCAATGTCGCCTGCTCTGGCCCCCGGAAGACAATTGACTATGGTTGCTGGTGTCGCTAACTTCACATTTCTCAAAACAGAGTCGCCAATAACCAGTGTTTGATCCTCGGCGGGTGTGTCGCCGAGTGGGGAAAAACAGTTAGAGATGTGAACGGGTTGGCGGTGTACACGGGGCTTCTGTTTAGGACTACGCTTCCTCCTCACAGTCACCCAGTCAGCCTGCTTTCCCGGCTGCTCGGGATCTGCCAGAGGGAAACTAACGGCGGCTAAGCTACCTTGGTCCGCACCGACTACAGGGACCTGGCTAGCTGTAGAATTTGTCCACGGTGCGGAGCCGAGTCTCCAATTCGCCCAGCCTGGCCTCCAAAGCTACGAATAAGCTACACTTATTACAAGTACCGTTACTGCTAAAGGAGGCCGGGGAATAATTAAACATTTCACACCCAGAGCAGAAAAGTGCGGGAGAGACAGGAGAAGCCACCATGCTAAACCGGCTAAGCGCTAGTAGCTGCGCTAAGCTAGCGGATTCCTAAAAACACACAAAGTGAATAATGTGTAAATAATTTAGAGGTGATTCAGCAGAAGGAGTGCTTTAGTTAAGGCACGTGAAGATTACACTGTGAAGCAAATCGTTATCTAGGTAACTAGATCAATCTAACTGCGCAGATTAAACAGCAACAGATACAGAAAAACACCGCTGTGCTCCGGAACAGGAAGTGATACAATACCACAGTGAGAGCCAACCACCAGTAGAGGCAAGCAAGAGCCCTTATTCTGTCTGTGTCTGTGTCTTTCAATGTGTAGATGAAGACACTGGTCCACTTTGTGTGCAAGATCCACCAGGTCTTCCAGGTCTGTGGGCAGATTGAGAGGGATGAGATGATCAGAGCCTCAAAGAATGTGTCCCACAACACACCCGCTGTCTGATGCCAAAGTTCAGAATTTGATGGTATAACCCACCACCCAACTCCAACCCTGTTGAAGGGACAACTGAACTCAAACAGCCTCTCATGCTGAAACCCCTCCCTTGAAGACATACCCAAGGACTTTAGAAAGAATTTAGGTCTGGTCTGCAGACACGGGAACCCCAGTCCCACTGAACTACAGCCCATTTTCTAGCTTATCTGGTCAAGTGGGTCATCACAAACACCACCCAGGAGGTGTTGGGCAGATATGAGCTGGGCTGTAAGCTGAAGTTCATGGAACACAAGGAGCCAAATGCCTCCCAGGTCTCCGGGTTACCTTATAAATTGTTCAATGGGTGGGAGTTGGGGTTCGTAATGTGTTGTACTGCAGCTGTAGCTGCTGGAGGAGGGGCCAAACAAGCTCCATCCAAACACCTTGAGTAGCCAGTCAGCTGAAAGAACCTATGGAGGATGACCTCTGGGGTGTGCAGATTGCTATTCCAGTTGGATCTGCTGTAAATCAAGCACTGGGCTGTGCTCACAGAGGACAACAGGAAGTGCTGTGCTTCACTGATCAGGCTAAAGAGTCTGTCACAGTGAATGACAACGGTGAAACGGTTTAATCAAAACATTAAAACCAACAGACACATGGCACTGGATATCAGCTGTCAAAAATTCTGAACTCAGTGCCAGCAGGCGACACTCAGAATGAAGTTCAGGCAGCAGTTCGGTACACAGGTGGCGTTCTTTCTGAAGGCCACTGCAGAAGGATAAACATCACTGACAGCAAGCAGATTCCAGCAACAGTCTTTCAGAGAGCAAGACAAGTGGGTGATTGGTATTGTAGGAAAAAGGTCAATAGTCAGGCCATCCAGCAAGATCAACAGTATCAAAAGTTATCAGGCAGTCCAAATGCAGTCCAAAAATACTGGTCAAGGTATCGGTGGACTTTTAGCAAAAAATTCAGGAGAGGACAAAAACACAGTTTAGCTGTGCATTGTAACACTCACTGGAATCACTGGGAGCACTGGCAGAGCGCGAGAAGGCGGGGTTGGAACCACATTGATCTGGCAGTGCACACATGACAAGGAGCACTGCTCTTCCAAAAATGCTCATCAGTCAACCAGCAAGATGTGTGTGTAGAGATGTGGAGGGAAGGAAAACTAATGCAGGAGAACAGCCCAACAGTGATGGAGTGCATGAAAAAGTAAAACTGAGGAGAAACCTGCTCATTGTTCCAAATGCTGTGGGGAACAGTTCTGAACAGAGAGACTGCAGTGGAGGTCAGGTCAGCCACTAGGGGAGAAATAACACATGGGGGTGATGAAATGAAAGATCTCAAAGACACTGACATCATAGTTCATACACCACATTTTAGCTTGTCTTTTAAGTATTTGTACTTATAAACTGTGTAATATTGTTTAAATGTTCATTTATCTCATATTCTGTTGTTGATTGTACGCATTTGGTTTTGTTTTTTTGTTTTTTTTTATGTATGGACCATAGTGGAAATAAGTCAGTGTATTGGGTTATTCATGTATCTGATGCATATCCTCTGATATGTTTTGAACTGTAGTAAATAAATTCAATCAATCAAAAATGAGATAACTGGTATAAAAAGAAAGAAAAAGACTGCCTCAAAGAAATGATGGATGTTAAAGCAGCAAGCGGTGTTGATGACATGTCTTTCATGTTTGTTCAGGGTTCATACAGCAGTGAGAGGGTTCTAAGAGGGGTCAAAGGTCATGGTTGAGGGATGTTAAACTCAGAGTTCTCAGTGGTACAACAGCAATGACATCACTGCTGGACAGCCAAAATCTCTGCTGGAGGTCAACGTGAATGACAATCTGACAACACACACCCGCAGACACAGTGACTCAGAGTGAGTGTGTCGTGTCTATTAGCAGCTCAGTCTCTGCTGAACTGCTAATAGACACACCACCCAGTGGGATTCTGGGAAAATAGTTTTGAGAAAAATGATGGAAGACGAGACATTTGCGGGTCATAGAGCTTTCTCTTATCACCAGTTAAGAGGCACAGACACACAAACACGCAAACACACATACTCACGCTAACACACTAACATACCGCTGTCCAAAAATCATATGCACAAAGCAATGCTGAAAAAATGCAAAGATTTTAGAAAACTGTCAGTTCTGATCTGGTCCAATTTGTGTGTCCCCACCACACCACTGAACCGCTGCACATCCTGGACACAAGATAACCAGCCGACATTTCCACAAGTGAAAAATGGGCATGTCCTTAGGGGTACGGGAAAAAAACCAGTGGGGGGTGTCCAGATGTGCGTGTGCATGTGCAGACATGCATGTGTATGCGTGTGTGCAGACATGTGTACAGATGTGTGTGTGCACACATGTGCATGTGTGTGTGTGCGTGTGTGCAGACATGTATGTGTGCAGACATGTGTATGTATGCATGTGTGTGCATGCGTGTGTGTGCATGTGCAGACATGCATGTGTATGCGTGTGTGTGCAGACGTGTGTATATGTGTGTGTGTTGGCATGTGTGTGTGTGTGTGTACCTGTCAATAAAACAGTCAGATTCTGTGGAGTCTTTCAAGTCCAGACTTAAGACGCACTTATTTTCCCTTTCGTATGGCTAGCATACTGGTATAGTACAGTTCTACGGTTTTTACTCTTTTAATTCATTTATTAGTACAACCCCTGGCAAAAATTATGGAATGTTTTCACAGTTTTCGCTCTATGGCAAGATGCATTATCATCTTGAAAAATGATTTCATCATCCCCAAACATCCTTTCAATTGATGGGATAAGAAAAGTGTCCAAAATATCAATGTAAACTTGTGCATTTATTGATGATGTAATGACAGCCATCTCCCCAGTGCCTTTACCTGACATGCAGCCCCATATCATCAATGACTGTGGAAATTTACATGTTCTCTTCAGGCAGTCATCTTTATAAATCTCATTGGAAAGGCACCAAACAAAAGTTCCAGCATCATCACCTTGCCCAATGCAGATTCGAGATTCATCACTGAATATGACTTTCATCCAGTCAACCACAGTCCACGATTGCTTTTCCTTAGCCCATTGTAACCTTGTTTTTTTCTGTTTAGGTGTTAATGATGCCTTTTGTTTAGCTTTTCTGTATGTAAATCCCATTTCCTTTAGGCGGTTTCTTACAGTTCGGTCACAGGCGTTGACTCCAGTTTCTTCCCATTCGTTCCTCATTTGTTTTGTTGTGCATTTTTTATTTTTGAGACATATTGCTTTAAGTTTTCTGTCTTGATGCTTTGATGTCTTCCTTGGTCTATCAGTATGTTTGCTTTTAACAACCTTCCCATGTTGTTTGTATTTGGTCCAGAGTTTAGACACAGCTGACTGTGAACAACCAACATCTTTTGCAACATTGCGTGATGATTTACCCTCTTTTAAGAGTTTGATAATCCTCTCCTTTGTTTCAATTGACATCTCTCGTGTTGGAGCCATGATTCATGTCAGTCCACTTGGTGCAACAGCTCTCCAAGGTGTGATCACTCCTTTTTAGATGCAGACTAACAAGCAGATCTGATTTGATGCAGGTGTTAGTTTTGGGGATGAAAATTTACAGGGTGATTCCATAATTTATTCCTCAGAATTGAGTGAGTCCATTTTTTTTCCCTCTGCTTGGTCTAAACAAGTAACCGTTACTGACTGCCACAATTTTTTTCCTGATTTCTTATAGTGTTTCTTAAAGCCAGAAAGTTGCCATTTGAAATGACTTTAGTTTTGTGTCATGTCTGTGATCTGCTTTTTTTCCTACAAAATTAAACAACTGAATGAACATCCTCCGAGGCCGGTGATTCCATAATTTTTGCCAGGGGTTGTAATTGGAGCGGGCCACAGCCTCAACTTTACCTAAATTCTGGGTCTTTTAGTGAAGTTTAGAGCTAGTGGCCGGCGATCACCTTAGTATTTCCTGTTCCTTGTTGTTTAATGCTGACAAATTATACAGTATTTTTTTGTCTTTCTGATGCCTGATTCTGTTTTTTCTCTCTGTTTAAGGTGCAGCTCCATGCAGAGATGGGAGTTGTATTTGTGCTGGAGACTCTCCTGTCCTGTGCACCAACAGCATTTCTTGTGTATTCGTTTTGTGAATTGTTTGTGTGATTTGTGTCTGTATTATGGCCCAAGCAGAGGGTCACCCCTTTCAGTCTGGTCTGATTGAGGTTTCTTCCTCAGAGGGAGTTTTTTTCTTACCACTGCTGCTCTGGGGGTTAGTAAGGTTAGACCTTACTTGTGTGAAGCACCTTGAAGCAACACTGTTGTGATATGAAACCATTAAAGAGAGAGAGACAAGATGGCACTGTTGTATGTGGCCTGCCATCAGCACTCGCTTCTTTTGCTGTAGTTTTTATTGTTTTTGCATTTTGTTGCATGGAATGTGTCACCGCTCCTGGTGTATGATCGCCAGACTCTTATCAGCGTTCGGGCTTCGCTGGAGAATTTCGCTGTTCCTGGCTCGGGCGGACGGCCAGGGACTCGGCTTCCCCCGCCGCCTGTCTTAGCGTCCGTACCAGACTTTCTACACCGGCCGCTTGGCGTGTTGCCTCGGCGTCTGCGTCGCAGAGGACGTGGGAAGAGAGGAGGAGTCCGTGTTCGGCTCAGAGTGTGCCTGGTTGTTTCCTGCAAACATGCTCCACGACAATTCATAGCCGGATTCTTCACACCATATGACAGCTACGACGTGCGGCGTTCCCTGACTTTTCGCTATCGGTGGCTCCGGCCGGTTGTCCGGGGTGCTGGGTCTCCACTTCCGCGTCGCCGTCCTGTGAGGAGCTGCAGTCGTGGCTGCGTGCAGGAGAACCTGCGCCTGCTCGGTCGTGTCTCCCAGCAGACTGACGTGCGCTCAGTCCGTGTGGCGCTCATCAACACAAGGTCACTCACAAGTAAGACTTTCATTTTGAATGACTTTTTCTCCAGTCGTGATCTGGACTTTCTCCTGTTAACGGAGACCTGGTTGAAACCAGGTGAAAATAGCGCCTTTTCTGAGCTCCTCCCCCCCGGCTGCTCGTTTTTCAGCTCCCCGCGAGCATCAGGTCGAGGCGGGGGTGTGGCAACGGTTTTTATCTTCTAATGTCTACTCCACTTTTGAACTTCAGTTGTTTGTGATGGAGTTCGACTGTCCTGTGCTCTGTGCTGTTTATCATCCACCAAAATTTAATAAGGATTTTATTCAGGAGTTTTCTGAGTTTCTGGCAGATTTTATCCCAAAATATGACAAATTTTTGGTCTGTGGTGATTTTAATATTCATATCTGTTGTCCTTCTAATCAGCTGGCTGATGATTTTAAAAGCCTCCTGAACTCTTTTGGTCTAACACAAGTTGTGGATGGACCAACACATAATCATGGACACACCTTGGACCTGGTTATTTCTTTTGGGCTCTCAGTTTCACTTAAGGACATATCAGACGCTGCTATTTCAGATCACTTTCCTGTTATTTTTGAATTTATTGCTCCTCCATCTGCTAGTAAGCCACTTGTTCCTGTCTCTCGCCGCCGTTTGGTCACCTCCTCGACAGCGGGGGACTTTGCTGCTGCCTTCATGGACTCTCAGTTTTATGCCATGAATGGACTGGTTTCTCCATTACTCCCAGATAACATCCTCTCTTCTTTCCACTCTACATGCACAGTCATTTTGGACTCTGTTGCACCGATGCGCTGCAAATCCAGGAAATCAAAATCCGACCCCTGGTTAAATGCCACGACCCGTGCCCTCAGGCAACGCTGCAGACGGGCGGAGAGAAAATGGAAAAAGGACAAACTACAGGTGTCTCTGGGTTTTCTGAGGGACAGTCTAACTGACTATCAGAAGGCTGTGAAGGAGGCAAAAGCACAATATCTGTCTCATATTATTTTGAGCAGTTGTCATCGTCCCAGTGTGTTATTTCAGACTATAAACTCAGTTGTAAATCCACACACCTCTGTTTTGATGGACGCTACAACCACAACCTGTGAGGAGTTTCTTCAGTTTTTTATTGATAAGGTTTCATCAGTCAGACAGAACGCTGATCAGAACTGTAATGTTGAGTTGTCTGCTTCTCGTGCACATTCTGCTGTGCTCGAACAGTTTCAGCCCATTTCTTTTGCATCTCTCGCTGATGTTGTAAAACACATAAAATCTACAAGTTGTCCTTTTGATGTTGTTCCAGTTAAGGTGCTGAAGGAGGTTTTTAATACTGTTGGGGCGGGTCTCCTAACTTTTATCAATGCTTGTCTTAGATCAGGGTCTGTTCCAGCTGCTTTTAAACATGCTGTGGTTCGACCTCTTCTTAAAAAACCTCACCTGGACTCATCAGTTTTATCCAATTTTAGACCTGTCTCTCATCTTCCATTTCTATCTAAGGTTTTAGAAAAGGTTGTCTTTTTACAGTTACAATCATTTTTAGAAGACAATCTCATCCTTGAAAAATTCCAGTCTGGGTTTAGATCGCGACACAGCACTGAGTCAGCACTTTTAAAAGTTCATAATGATATTACTCTGTCGGTGGATGCAGGGAATCCTGCTGTGCTGGTTCTGTTGGACCTCACAGCAGCCTTTGATACTGTGGATCACACAGTACTTGTTTCCCGGTTAGAACATTTTATTGGCATTCATGGTACTGCACTTAAGTGGTTTAGATCATATTTGGCTGAAAGGAGCTTTGCTGTCATGATTGGGGACCTCTCCTCATCAGCTGCTCATCTGTCTTGTGGAGTGCCGCAGGGTTCTGTCCTTGGGCCGATTCTATTTTCTTTGTACATTCTGCCATTGGGGTCAATTATAACCCAGCACAACCTGTCCTTTCATTGTTATGCAGATGATCTGCAAATCTATCTGCCTGTGAGGACTAATGGGAGTGATGCTTTGTCATCATTATTTAATTGTATTCATGATGATTCATTTACGCAATATCTCTAAAATCAGAAAGGTCTTGTCTCAGAGTGATGCTGAAAAACTAATTCATGCATTTATTTCCTCTAGGCTGGACTATTGTAATTCATTATTATCAGGTTGTCCTAAAAGTTCCCTAAAAAGCCTTCAGTTAATTCAAAATGCTGCAGCTAGAGTACTGACGGGGACTAGAAGGAGAGAGCATATCTCACCCATATTGGCCTCTCTTCATTGGCTTCCTGTTAATTCTAGAATAGAATTTAAAATTCTTCTTCTTACTTATAAGGTTTTGAATAATCAGGTCCCATCTTATCTTAGGGACCTCGTAGTACCATATTACCCCAATAGAGCGCTTCGCTCTCAGACTGCAGGCTTACTTGTAGTTCCTAGGGTTTGTAAGAGTAGAATGGGAGGCAGAGCCTTCAGCTTTCAGGCTCCTCTCCTGTGGAACCAGCTCCCAATTCAGATCAGGGAGACAGACACCCTCTCTACTTTTAAGATTAGGCTTAAAACTTTCCTTTTTGCTAAAGCTTATAGTTAGGGCTGGATCAGGTGACCCTGAACCATCCCTTAGTTATGCTGCTATAGACGTAGACTGCTGGGGGGTTCCCATGATGCACTGTTTCTTTTTCTTTTTGCTCTGTATGCACCACTCTGCATTTAATCATTAGTGATCGATCTCTGCTCCCCTCCACAGCATGTCTTTTTCCTGGTTCTCTCCCTCAGCCCCAACCAGTCCCAGCAGAAGACTGCCCCTCCCTGAGCCTGGTTCTGCTGGAGGTTTCTTCCTGTTAAAAGGGAGTTTTTCCTTCCCACTGTAGCCAAGTGCTTGCTCACAGGGGGTCGTTTTGACCGTTGGGGTTTTACATAATTATTGTATGGCCTTGCCTTACAATATAAAGCGCCTTGGGGCAACTGTTTGTTGTGATTTGGCGCTATATAAAAAAAATTGATTGATTGATTGATTGATGATGTAAAGCAGTGGCTGTCCCAAAACTTCCTTTACCTGAATGATGGTAAAACTGAGATCATGGTGTTTGAGCGCACTGGCATACCAAATGTGGTAACACCAAATTTTGGTGCTTTGGCTAACTATGTAAAACCAGCTGTCAAGAATTTGGGAGTGATATTTGACAGCTGTTTGAGGTTCGATCAACAGATAAATTCTGTTGTCAAAGCTAGTTTTTTCCAACTTCGCCTTTTGGCTAAAATAAAGCACTTTCTCAGTCGACGTGATCTTGAGACGGCCATTCATGCTTTCATCAGCTCCAGACTTGATTATTGTAATATAAATTCTTTTGTTGGGTGAGGTCAAGTTTTCCACCTGTTAGGTTCTTTTATGTGGTGAGTGATCTCAAAAAGAATAGGACAGGAAACAGACTTCAAAGTTTAGATGTTGTATTGAAAGGTGCCTCCACTGACACAGAGAGTCATCTAACAGCACTGGGGTATTCAAACAGGTCACATGCAACATATAGAACAAAGAGCCCAGATTTCTGTGCCTAGGCTGGCCCCATGTGGGTGGTCCTTAGCCTGTCATGAATCAGTGCCTATGTGTTTGGCTGCAAAGTGAAGTGAGAAGCGGTTATAGGCGGGTGTCATGCTCATGTTGCATTCAAGGCACTATGTAAAAATTTTATAGTGTATGTCTGCATGTCATGCAACACATCAGAATGTTCCATCATGTCGCCCAAACAGATGCAAACACTGGTTTTATCAGTTAGACAGCTATAAAAAGGTCAGATGTGCATCAGCCCTTTGGAAAAGCAGTTAGGTTAAGATCAGATAATTACAAGGACATTTTGGATGTGCCTCAGCCATTTTGTGATATGGAATTGAATGAACACATTCCAATGTACATTATACAATTATAGACTTTTGATTTCGGTGTACCCATGATTATGTGGACCTGGTCAGGATGGGGTTCACCTTCTGACCAAGTCTGCATAATCACGGGTACACCGAAATCAAAAGTCTATAACTGCTTTATTATATGGTAAACAAGAAAATTGGGAGTTTGTCAAACATACTAAAACTGAAAAATCAATCTCAAGTTTCAACTCTTTATTATTCCTGTCATACTGCACCAACTGACATCCCATCGACTGACTGGAGATGCCTGTTAAGTCCGTGATGAAGAGTCATCAGGCTTGTTTTCTTATAAAGTTCGCCATTCGCCTGTATAGCTTCCACGTACAATTGACCTATTACTCCGTCAAGCATCCGTCCGTCATAAGTTTCAAAGTTGGGTTCATGTCCCTTTTCAGTGATGTACTTGCGAAACAGGTTGGCTGCTGACTGTGTATTTCTGTGGGTGTTCTTCACATCTTTTTCGTGTCAAATTTGTTTTAAGTCAGCGTCGCTAACAGACACAAACCTGTTTTCTGCCATCTTGTCAACAAACTGACAGCCAAAATAGGCGTTGTATCGCGTTATCTGATTGGTCATCAATAGAAGGCATCGCTCGATTAGCTAGTGCTACGCTGCATGTGAAGTGTACACGTTTCGCACGCACAGTCTACTCGACTCCACCAGCGGTCAGCTTGGCATGTGGTACAGCTCAGAAAGTGGCAAATGGGCCAATCAGAAGTTAGTTGGCAAAATCCCACCACTATATAATAATATCAAAAATAACCCACAAACATTCACCATGTAAGTAAAATGACTGAAGTACAGATGTACAGTATCTTTCAGTGCAGGGATGACCAGATCTGTACTTTTTGGTAGGAAGGCAGGGTAAATGGGGGTCTCTGGTGTTATTTATAGGTCTAGCTGTGGCTCGGAAGAAGCTGGTTTTGTGTCTTTAGGTTTTCATCCTAATGGACCTCAGTTGTCTGCCAAAGGGGAGGATGACAAAAAGTTAGCAAAGTTACTTTTTATCCCTAGGGTGAATAGAAGTCTGCGGGTCATAGAGCTTTCTCTTATCATGCCCCTGTTCTGTGGAATGATCTCCCTGCATCAATAAAACAGTCAGATTCTGTGGAGACTTTCAAGTCCAGACTTAAGATGCACTTATTTTCCCTTTCATATGGCAGTATACTGACATAGTATGTTTCTATGCTTTTTACCCTTTTAATTAATTTTATTAGTAAACGGAGCGTGCCGTGGCCTCAACTTTGTCTAAAGTCTGATAAGATAAGATAAACTTTATTGATCTCACAGAGGAGAAATTCACTGGGTCTTTTAGTGAAGCTTAGGGCTAGTTGCCGGTGATCACCTTAGTATTTCTTTTGTTTTTCTTGTTGCATAATGCTGAAAATTTATACTGTATTTGTTGTCTTTCTGATGCCTGATTCTGTTTTTTCTTCTGTTTGAGGTGCGGCTCCATCCAGAAGTGGGAGTGGGTGTCTTCTTCTGCAGTGGTCATGAAATAGACAGAATCTTTGGACCCATCAAACCACTTTACTCTGTGCAGACACACAAACTGCACGGGTGTCTGAGTTCACACTGCACTGGTGCTCTTGCACCTCGTTAGCCTGTTTGGACTCCTGCAGCTCAGATGATTGTGTTTGGAAAACAGCAGAACACAATTTGATGATTTAAGCTTCATTACTGCGACTCCCTTAGATACAAGAACATTCAGCAGAATTATTATCAGCTCATTAAAAAGCAGCTCAGAGAAAACAGGCCACATTCTCAGAGACTAGACCTGCTGGTCTTGACCCACACAGTCCACTTTGTCAGAGGCTGGTCCTGCTCGTCCCAACCTGGATCTGATGGTCTTTACCCACCCAGTCCAGTTTCTCAGAGACTGGACCTTGCAGTCTCGACCCACACTAACAGTCACTTTAACCCATTACAGTACTGAAAAAACTGATTTAAATAAGACCAGCGCCCTTGTGTGTGTGCGCGTGTGTGTCTGTGTGTGTGTGTGTGCATGTGTATGTGTGTGTGTACACCAGTGGTGGGCACAGCTAACCAAAAAGTTAGCTTCGATAACTAGTAATCAGCTAACTGAAAAGTTATCTTTTTTAATGCTAAACCGATAAACTGCCTAAAAACTTATCAGAAGCTACAGATAACCGATAACTTTAAATTTTGCCTCCTATTTGCTCTCAGCTACTAAGAAGCTGATTTTGAGTTTAAACACTGTCACTTCTAATAGAACCAACGGCGATCACAAACCAAAACAGCCAATGAGCCAGTACTTCTCTCTTTGTGCGCTCTGCCCCCTGCTGAAGGAAAGCGTCATTTACCCTGAAAGGACATAGTGGTCCAGCGATGAGGCAGAGGTTGTTGTGAAACTGTAGGTACACGGACCCACAACAGGGGGCGCTAATGAACGGACAATGGAGGAAGTCAAATCACAAAGCTTTACTGTTGTGAACACGCACAACAAACACAACAGATTACAATTATAGCGGTAAGCCGGATTCCAATGGTGTCGTGTGGGCAGGCTCGACGATAGGAGACGTCTGTCCGAGTCGAACCGGAACCACCCGATTTCCTCTGCCACCGAACCCCGGGAATACTGGAGCCGCCAAGTCCCGAACTCCCAGGTGGCCACTGCCTCCGCTCGTCGGATCCGGTACTGCTGGCAAGGAACAGAAACAGTCAGGTGTTGGTGCGGCCGCACCCAGCAACACACGGGGTGGAAACACCACCTCCACCTCTACTCAAAATAGTACTGTAGGATTGGAATGTGAGTACTTATCCTACTTCGTCCAATACGGTCTTCAGCTGACCTAAGCACAAGTAACACAGTATTAATTCTCAGACTAATACGACTGGCTGAGTTTGTTACCTCCTTAGTAGAGCGATATCTCGGCAATGAGGTGGAGATGCCGTCCTGCTGATATACCTCCCTGGTGATTGATATCAGCTGTCTCAGGTGATGGGTGACAGCTGTCACCCTGGCTGCTCCTGTGAGGCGGCAGCGCCCTCCGATGTCTGGAGCCCGCACTCCAGACAGGGCGCCCTCTGGTGGTGGTGGGCCAGCAGTACCTCCTCTTCAGCGGCCCACACAACAGGACCCCCCCCTCAACGGGTGCCTCCTGGCGCCCGACCAGGCTTGTCCGGGTGGCGGTGGTAGAAGTCGGCCAGGAGGGCCGGGTCCAGGATGAAGCTCCTCTTCACCCAGGAGCGTTCTTCGGGACCGTACCCCTCCTAGTCCACCAGATATTGAAAACCCCGGCCCATCCGTCGGACGTCCAGTAGCCGGCGCACAGTCCAAGCCGGCTCGCCGTCGATGATCCGGGCAGGAGGTGGTGCCGGACCCGGAGCGCAGAGGGGTGAGGTGTGATGTGGTTTGATTCTTGAGACATGGAATACTGGATGAATCCGCAGTGAGGCCGGGAGCTTAAGCCTCACTGCGGCGGGATTGATGATCTGGAGGATCTTAAACGGTCCTATGTACCGGTCCTGTAGTTTAGGGGAGGCCACTTGCAGCGGAATGTCTTTGGTGGACAACCACACCTCCTGCCCAGGACGATACGTAGGAGCCGGGGTCCGCCGCCGGTCTGCATGGGTCTTCGCCCTCATCCGGGCCTTCAACAAAGCAGAACGGGCGGCACGCCACACCCGACGGCACTTCCGCAGGTGGGCCTGGACCGAGGGCACACCGACCTCTCCCTCAACCACCGGAAACAATGGGGGTTGATACCCCAAACACACCTCAAAAGGGGAGAGGCCGGTGGCTGATGACACCTGACTGTTGTGGGCGTACTCGATCCAGGCCAGATGAGTACTCCAGGCCACCGGGTGCGCAGCTGTCACACAACGTAGCGTCTGCTCCATCTCCTGATTGGCCCATTCTGCTTGCCCGTTGGTCTGGGGGTAATACCCGGACGAGAGACTGACCGTGGCCCCCAGTTCCCGGCAGAAGCTCCTCCAGACGTGCGAGGAGAACTGGGGACCGCGATCGGAGACAATGTCTGATGGTATCCCATGCAGCCGGACTACGTGGTGGACCAGGAGGTCCGCTGTCTCCTGGGCCGTTGGGAGCTTCGGGAGGGCCACGAAGTGGGCCGCCTTGGAGAATCGGTCCACTATCGTGAGGATGACGTTGTTTCCCTGGGACGGCGGGAGGCCCGTGACAAAATCCAGGCCGATGTGGGACCAGGGGCGATGAGGTACAGGCAGCGGCTGTAGCAAACCCGAGGCCTTGCGGTGGTCGGCTTTGCCCCTGGCGCAGGTGGTACAGGCCTGGATATAATCCCGGATGTTGGCCTCCAGGGACGCCCACCAGAAACGCTGCCGGACGACTGCCACGGTTCTTCGCACCCCAGGATGACAGGAGAGCTTGGAACCGTGACAGAAGTCCAGGACCGCAGCCCTTGCCTCTGGTGGGACGTAAAGTCTGTTCTTCGGCCCGGTTCCGGGGTCCGGGTTTCGTGCCAGGGCCTCCCGGACGGTCTTCTCCACGTCCCAGGTGAGGGTGGCCACGATAGTGGACTCCGGGATGATGGGATCCGGGGGATCCGATGACTCCGTTCTGACTTCGTCTTCATGTACCCGGGACAAAGCATCCGATCTTTGGTTTTTGGTCCCGGGACGGTAGGTGATCCGGAAGTCAAAACGGCCGAAGAACAGTGACCAGCGGGCTTGCCTGGGATTCAGCCGCTTGGCGGTCCTGATATACTCCAGGTTCCGGTGGTCAGTGAAAACCGTGAATGGCACGGACGTTCCCTCCAACCGATGTCTCCACTCCTCAAGGGCCTCTTTCACCGCAAGGAGTTCTCGATTGCCGACGTCATAGTTCCGTTCGGCCGGGGTCAACCTGCGGGAAAAATAGGCACACGGGTGAAGGACCTTATCGGTCTTCCCGCTCTGGGATAGCACGGCTCCTATCCCTGAGTCCGAGGCGTCCACTTCAACCACTAACTGGTGACTAGGATCGGGCTGCACCAGAACGGGTGCAGACGAGAAGCGCCGTTTCAACTCCTTGAACGCGGCATCGCAACGATCCAACCAGGTGAAGGGAACTTTTGGCGAGGTTAGGGCTGTCAGGGGGCTAACTACCTGACTGTAGCCCTTAATGAACCTCCTGTAGAAATTAGCAAAGCCGAGGAACTGTTGCAGTTTCCTACGGCTTGTGGGTTGGGGCCAGTCTCTCACCGCCGCAACCTTGGCCGGATCAGGAGCGACGGAGTTGGAGGAGATAATGAACCCCAGGAAAGACAAAGAAGTGCGGTGGAACTCACACTTCTCGCTCTTCACAAACAGTTGGTTCTCCAACAACCGCTGCAGGACCTGACGGACATGTTTCACATGGGTCTCAGGGTCCGGAGAAAAGATGAGTATATCGTCCAGATATACGAAGACGAACCGGTGCAGGAAGTCCCGCAAGACATCATTAACCAACGCCTGGAAAGTCGCGGGAGCGTTCGTGAGACCGAATGGCATGACCAGGTACTCAAAGTGACCCAAGGGGGTGTTAAATGCCGTCTTCCACTCGTCTCCCTTCCGGATCCGAACCAGGTGATACGCATTCCTAAGATCAAGCTTGGTGAACATCTTAGCTCCATGCAGGGGCGTGAACACCGAATCTAATAGGGGCAACGGGTATCGGTTGCGAACCGTAATGTCGTTCAGTCCCCTATAATCAATGCATGGACGAAGTCCGCTGTCTTTTTTACCCACAAAAAAGAAACCCGCACCCATCGGGGAGGTGGAATTCCGGATCAACCCGGCGGCTAACGAGTCCCGGATGTAGGTCTCCATTGATTCGCGCTCAGGCCGTGAGAGGTTGTACAGCCTGCTGGACGGGAACTCGCTGCCCGGAACCAAATCAATGGCACAATCATAAGGACGGTGGGGGGGAAGAGTGAGCGCCAGATCCTTGCTGAATGCGTCGACAAGGTCATGGTACTCCACCGGCACCATCCCTAGATTGGGCGGGACTCTGACCTCCTCCTTAGCCTGGGAGCCGGGAGGAACCGAGGAACCTAAACATACCCGATGGCAGGTCTCGCTCCACTGAACCACTAACCCGGACGGCCAATCGATCCGGGGATTGTGTTTCAACATCCAGGGAAACCCCAAAATCACACGGGAGGTAGCAGGAGTCACAAAAAACTCGATCTCCTCCCGGTGATTTCCGGATACCACCAGAGTTACAGGTAGTGTCTTATGAGTGATTGGAGGGAGTAGGGAGCCATCTAGTGCTCGCACCTGTACAGGCGAGGTAAGTGCCACCAGAGGGAGCCCTATCTCCCTGGCCCATCTGCTGTCCAACAGATTCCCTTCAGAGCCCGTGTCCACCAGTGCTGGGGCTTTCAGGGTTGATTCCTCATAGAGGATCGTAACTGGGAGTCGTGTGGCAATGTGGGTGTGTCCCACGTGAATGTCTCAGCCCACCCTTAGCCCAGTCTCTAGGGGCGGGCGTTGGTGTTTAACCGCTCGGGGCAGTCTCTCACTTGGTGCTCTGTCGAGCAACAATTAAAACATACTCCGTGGACCTGCCTCCTCTGTGTATTCGGTGCCCTAAATGTTGCCCTGCTCGTGTCCATAGCTTCGTCAGCAGGGGGAGCTGTAGCCACATGGAGCGCCGGAACCGTGGAGCGTGGGGAAGGCGGGACGCGGTCGGAACCGGAAGGGAGAGGGACGGTGCGTGCCCGGCCACGCCCTTCGTCTCGTTCCCGACGACGTTCTTCTAACCGATTGTCTAACCGTATGACCAGATCGATAAGCCCATCTAAATCCCGCGGTTCGTCCTTAGCCACCAGGTGCTCCTTAAGAACCAAAGACAGTCCGTTTACAAAGGCGGCGCGGAGGGCAGTGCTATTCCAGCCGGACCTCGCAGCCGCGATGCGGAAGTCGACTGCATAGGCAGCTGCGCTCCGACGCCCCTGTCTCATTGACAGTAGCACTGTTGAAGCGGTTTCTCCTCTATTAGGGTGATCGAACACAGTTCTGAACTCCCTCACAAACCCATCATATGTCTGAAGGAGCCGTGTATTCTGCTCCCAGAGCGCTGTAGCCCAAGCGCGTGCCTCACCGCGAAGCAGATTTATGACATAAGCTACCCTGCTAGCATCGGTCGCGTACATAACAGGACGCTGTGCGAAGACGAGCGAACACTGCATAAGGAAATCCGCGCACGTCTCCACACAGCCTCCGTACGGCTCAGGGGGGCTTATGTATGCTTCCGGGGAAGGAGGGAAGGGTCGTTGAACGACCAGTGGAACGTCAATGTTACGCACAGGATCTACAGGAGGGAGAGCCGCAGCGGCGCCCGGAGGGTGCGCTTCCACCTGTGCGGCGAGAGCCTCCACCCTGCGGTTCAGGAGGACGTTCTGCTCGGTCATCAAATCTAACCGAGTCGTGAAAGCGGTGAGGATCCGCTGCAACTCACCGATTACCCCTCATGCAGACGCCTGCGCGTCCTGTTCTTCCATTGGCCGTTCAACGGCCGGTTGACGCCCCTCGGGATCCATGACACTGGCCGAGATATCCTGTTGTGAAAGTGTAGGTACACAGACCCACAACAGGGGGCGCTAATGAACGGACAATGGAGGAAGTCAAATCACAAAGCTTTACTGTTGTGAACACGCACAACAAACACAACAGATTACAATTATAGCGGTAAGCCGGATTCCAATGGTGTCGTGTGGGCAGGCTCGACGATAGGAGACGTCTGTCTGAGTCGAACCAGAACCACCCGATTTCCTCTGCCACCAAACCCCGGGAATACTGGAGCCGCCAAGTCCCGAACTCCCAGGTGGCCACTGCCTCCACTCGTCGGATCCGGTACTGCTGGCAAGGAACAGAAACAGTCAGGTGTTGGTGCGGCCGCACCCAGCAACACACGGGGTGGAAACACCACCTCCACCTCTACTCAAAATAGTACTGTAGGATTGGAATGTGAGTACTTATCCTACTTCGTCCAATACGGTCTTCAGCTGACCTAAGCACAAGTAACACAGTATTAATTCTCAGACTAATACGACTGGCTGAGTTCGTTACCTCCTTAGTAGAGCGATATCTCGGCAATGAGGTGGAGATGCCGTCCTGCTGATATACCTCGCTGGTGATTGATATCAGCTGTCTCAGGTGATGGGTGACAGCTGTCACCCTGGCTGCTCCTGTGAGGCGGCAGCGCCCTCCGATGTCTGGAGCCCGCACTCCAGACAGGGCGCCCTCTGGTGGTGGTGGGCCAGCAGTACCTCCTCTTCAGCAGCCCACACAACAGAGGTCTTGAAACGGAAAGCAGGTTTGAATTATGGTTTTGCTTTAAAAATAAAATTATTCTGGATAGAAAAACTACATTAATGTAAACTCTTAAAATGTACAAAGTGATATATAACACATATCTGTTAATTTTAAAATAATGCACTCATTCTGAAGATTTGAACATTAACACATAGATGCCCAAAGGGATTATGGGTAACTAAGCCTCCGGTCATACTGATTGGTTGATTCATGTGGTTGATTCGGTGCGGTGTTATAACACATCAATCAGTCGCTCTGTGAGGCGTCGTAACATTCGATTGGTTGGCGGCTCGGTGCGGTGTTATAACACATCAATCAGTTGCTCTGTGAGGCGTCGTAACATCCGATCGGTTAGCGGCTCGGTGCGGTGTTGTAACAGATCAATCAGTCGCTCCGTGAGGCGTCGTAACATCCGATCGGTTGGCGGCTCGGTGCGGTGTTATAACAGATCAATCAGTCGCTCCGTGAGGCGTCGTAACATCCGATCGGTTAGTGGCTCTGTGCGGTGTTATAACAGATCAATCAGTCATGAGGTGTCATAACATCCGATCACTTGGCGGCTCAGTGCGATGTTATAACAGATCAATCAGTCACTCCATGAGGCATTGTAACATCCGATCCGTTGGCGGCTCGGTGTGGTGTTATAACAGATCAATCAGTTGTGAGGCGTCATAACATCCGATCGGTTAGTGGCTCGGTGCGGTGTTATAACAGATCAATCAGTCGCACCATGAGGCGTCGTAACATCTGATCGCTTGGCGGCTCGGTGCGGTGTTATAACAGATCAATCAGTCGCATCGTGAGGTGTCGTAACATCCGATCGGTTGGCGGCTCGGTGCGATGTTATAACAGATCAATCAGTCGCATCGTGAGGTGTCGTAACATCCGATCCGTTGGCGGCTCGGTGCGGTGTTATAACAGATCAATCAGTCACTCTGTGAGACATCGTAACATCTGATCGTTGGCGGCTCGGTGCGGTGTTATAACACATCAATCAGTCGCTCTGTGAGACATCGTAACATCCGATCGCTGGCGGCTCGGTGCGGTGTTATAACACATCAATCAGTCGCTCTGTGAGGCGTCGTAACATTCGATTGGTTGGCGGCTCGGTGCGGTGTTATAACACATCAATCAGTTGCTCTGTGAGGCGTCATAACATCCGATCGGTTGGTGGCTCGGTGCAGTGTTATAACAGATCAATCAGTCGCTCCGTGAGGCATCGTAACATCAAGCCTGGTTCACATGACAAGATAATTAGGTCGATATCGGACCCGATCTTCCCCTTCCGACAATCTTAAAGACACCCCGACAATCGTGATGACACTAAATATAATCTTATCAGATATTCCTGCCATGTGTGGTGTGTTAAGAAGGACGTGAGGAGCTAAATGTGACATGCAGCCAATCAGAAAGCGAGGTGTCTGAACTGGGAATGTTCATGTGTGAAATCTGTTTGTGTGTGTTGTTTTTACCGTGTGGCTGACACCACACACTGTACAACTAAACCTGTCAGATCTATGATTTTTTTTTTTTATCTCCACGTGTGGGGTCTCTCAGGTTTTGGAAACCTACAGATAATTTTAAAATCCTGCGGTCAACAACACTGTGATATAACTAGTCGCCAATAGATGGCAGTGTTCTATGCATTTTGACGCCAGTTATATCACACGG
Source organism: Thalassophryne amazonica (assembly GCF_902500255.1). Lineage (NCBI taxonomy): Eukaryota > Metazoa > Chordata > Actinopteri > Batrachoidiformes > Batrachoididae > Thalassophryne > Thalassophryne amazonica. Next base: position 141,824,405 of record NC_047106.1, read on the forward strand.
CCTGAATCACAATTTAACAGACTTTTCAGTTTTTGGAGAAGCAACCTGAGCTTTTTCTGGCATTTTTACATAAAATAAACACAATAACAACATATATAAAAACTGGACTGGGTTGCTTGATGCGAGGACGTTTCGCTTCAAATCGCAGAAGCTTCCTCAGCTAAAATTCTTGCTTTGGAAGTCTGACTTCTGTCTGACTCTTGTAGGGAAGAATAAAAAAATATTCACGAGAGTTTTAGGCACAATATACAAAGAGTTTAGTGCTGTTGTCTGTGTGGAGCTTGATCACAGCGTCTCAAATGCATTTCTTCTGTCGTGAATGTACTGAGGGTACCCATAATGCACCTGGGCACAGCATGTCCACACTAAAACCTTCAAAATTAGTGCATTACTTTAAAACTAAAATGTATATCTGACATTTTCACTTTATAAAACTTCAGAGGTGACGTTAATTTAAATAATATGTGTGAAACTTGTTTGGTTAAAATTCTAACCATAAGTTAAAACTGTATGCCTCTGGATGACTTGGGTGATATTGCTAGCATATTAGCATGGGATCAAAAGAAATTAGTTTTTTTCTTTTCTATGATCAGTTTTCCTTTGCCTGCAGAGGATAGAGCAGTTGCTTCTGGAACCAGCTCTTTTCTGTTTGTAGAGGATAGAACTGTGCATCTACTACAAAAAGCTACGTCTGCAAAAATGTTTGTGGTTTAAAAATTATCGGACTAAAACTTATCGGAAGACAATTGGTCCGATGATGGTTTTCAAAGTTATCTGAAAAGCTAATCCGATAATGAAAACATTATCTTTGATAATTAGCAGATTAGTGGAACTGTACCCACCACTGGTGTACACACACCATGTCCAGCACTTACATACAGACAGTGTTGGGCACACTTCTGATAATCCGATAACAGATAATTATCGAAGATAATGTTTTCATTATTGGTTTATCATTTTAGATAACTTTAAAAACCATTATCAGACCAATTATCTTCCGATTAATTTTTGTCCGATAACTTTTAAACCGATAAACAAAGTAAACAAAGCTGAACAGCGACAAGCATTTTTAAAATTTAAAATCAGTTCAGCACCTACCTGTTAAAAGTTGGTAACAGATGGACAGTTATACCCTCTGCTAAGAAAAGAGAGCTGCTTCTATGAAAAGCGTCTCTACCCTCTGTAGACAAGAGACATGCCCCCCCCCCCCAAAAAAAAAATCATTGTCTTTAACACCATACCGATATGCTGGCAATATCACCTAAGTCATCCAGAGGCATACATTTTTAACTTATGGTTCAAATTTTAACCAAACTAATTTTGGACAAGTTATTTAAAATTACTGTCATGTCTGAAGTTTTATAAAGTGAAAATATTAGATATATGTTTTAGTTTTAAAGTAATGTGCTAATTTTTAAGGTTTTGTGAGCACATGCTGTGCCCAGCAGTGCATTATGGGCAGGATGATGTAATCTCAGTACATTCACGACAGGACAAATGCATTTCAGACACTCTGTTCAGGCTCCACGGACAACAGCATTAAACTCTAGTGCCTAAAACTCTCATGAATATATTCTCTGGGTTTATAGACATTGTTACTGTATTTGCGTTTGTTAAATTCCACGCATTTTAAAAGGAGCAGACAGGGATTATCTGGAATTTTGTTTTCAAGGACTCTACTGCCATCTACTGGCCAGTAGTGTTCATGGCAGTATTCGCCCTAAGTACTAAGTGTCTGGGCACCAGTGTTCTATTTATTTTGACCCCGGTTATATCAGATGATTGTCAAATCAATGTTTTGGCATTGCAAATGGCTTTTTTTTTTTACAAATGAAGTCTAAAAACAAAACAAAACAACAGCAAAAAATAAAAAATAAAAAAATAACATTACAAGACAGCTCTGCGGTGTTTGCACACGCACAGTGCGAGTGGTTAGATGCTTGTAGCTTTTCAGCAGCAGGATACCCTCACGACGGCCGACCAGAATAATATCAAACAGGTTTGATTTCATTGGACCATATGATCGGCGATCAGGATGTGGTCCTGAGATGTTAAACGCAGTGTTATGTGCCGACGCGGGTTAATCATCTCTGATGTGTGCTGACAGCATGTGTCCCTCACCCGTCCTCCTTCACAGGCACGATGTGTCAAACCCAGGCGCGGCCCTCAGCGTCTCACAAACAAACGTCACAAGGTCGAGTTCCCGGCAATTCTGCTTGAACCACTCATGGCTTAAATGCAGAACACCATCTCATTATCTGCTTCAGTTGAAAGTCTTTAAGTCTGCACGTGACCATCATCCACAGGTGCTGCGAGTCATTAGGCCTGCACGTGGACATCCTCCACAAGTGCAGCGAATAATGTTGATGAGGGTGAAGGATTCTTCTGCCAGCACCGTCTCCACAGACAAAAACCAGTTTGCATACCACCTGGAGAGCAAAGAAAAGAAAACAACACAAAAACATCCAGCCAAATCCCCAACACACAACAGTACCCCCCCCCCATCAACGGGAAGCCTCCCGGCGACCGAACAGACCAGGCCCGAGAACAGCACCTCCCTCCGGGGTCCATGACAGCAAGCAGACGGCGTAATGCTCCCAAGGTCCACAGCAGACAGCAGGACAGGGCACCGTGGCTGGAAGGCCGGCTGGCATCAACAAAACCCCAAAAAAGTCCCATATACAACCCAACATACAAGAAAAACACAAAACCCACCCAAAACCTCCCAGGGGACCGTCCCATCCAACCCCGGGAAGAAAAGAAAAACTCCCAAATGCAAAAACCCAACACAGCCCCAACAACACAATACAAACACAAATGCACAAAGAAAAATAACAACCAACCCCCCCCCCAGAACGATATGCAGCCCAACCACCCCCCCCAGAAGACCTTTACCACCAGTTCTAGGAGAGACAACCAAAACCGGAATTCCACAGAGGTCCCCAGGTTTACATGGAGGAGCAGCACCCCCCAGAGGACCATACCATCAACCCCAGGAGGCCCCCTCCCCACAACCCAGGAACCCCAGACCCGGCCACACTTGGTAAGTCGGCCCCACAATCAATTCCCCCAACCCAGAGGACCGTCCCATCAACCCTGGAGGTGGAACCTGGAAGGAAGCATAAAAATAGAAAAATCCAATCCCCGGCGGACTTCATCAAAACACCCCGGGGGCAAATAAAACAACTGGACAACCCTGTTACCTCCCCCAGCACCCCGAAAGACCCCAGATCACTCCCAGAGCCAGTCGTTAGCTCCATTTTGGCGAACGGCACAAAATTACTAAGCCGGGGAAGGAAACAGGAAAAACTAACCTGGTCCCAACCCCGAAGCGCAGCGGAAAACCGGAAATACGTCCGGTGCCCCTACCCGACCATACCACCAGCCTATCGGGAGTGGCGGAACTACCGAAATGGCGAACGGCAACAGATCGGCCCACCCCTCCGACTGAGGTATGTTCCCGCTGCACCACACCCCGGTAACACCAATGACGAACGGTCAAAGGCCCACCGAGGCTGGAGTGGAACCGGGCCCTAACCAAACCCAAAAAAATGCCCCTGACAACCCCCCCCCCAGGTGCAGAGGTCTTCTGAGAAACACTCAGCGTGACCAACCTGCACCACCCCACAACCCACAAGGCGAACGGTCTTAGGGCAAGTGAGGTTGGGGTTAGGGAAGCAGGGAAATAAAAAACAACAAAACAAAACGACCCAATCCCAAACAGAAAATACCTAAGTTCAACTGATAAAAACCAACAATTGGCTGAGTCCAGCTGAGCTCCGAACCGCCAGTCGTTCACTCCACCAGAACCGCCTCTAAACACCCAAACAATTTATAACCCCTTACAAAAAAACAAAAACAGCCCAAATAACTAATTATGTTTTTTTTGTGTGTGTGTGTCCATTATTGTGCCTGTCCAAGAACACCTGGAGATATCCTTAAGGATCCTAACAATGGAGAGTCATTACTCCACAACGCAGTGACCCAAGCTAAGGCGTCACCTCGGAGCAAATTTGTCACATATGAGACACGGCTACCATCAGAAGAGAAGGAAGCCAAATCTCTGGGTGACGGAGTTATCTGCACCGGTATCGATAGTGCCACAGCCAGAGGAGCAGAAAGCAGAACGGCGTGCACTGCAAGCTCCGTAATGCAGGCATCTATTTGTTTAATTAGGTTTGCGAGATACTGTAATTGCTCCCATATTTTCTCCAAGTATTCTTGAACTCTTTCGGCAAATGGAACCGCTTCTGCCACTGGGTCCATTTTAGAATGGCCGGGAACTACTGTTATGTGCCAACGCGGGTTGAGGAGCGGACCTGCGTCTGACTGAACCCAGCGCTAAATAACCAGAAAGCGGTTCCAAAAACAAAACAGTTTTATTTCCCCTTTTGTGCAATACTTAGTGTACAACATAAAAGTGCATTTGTCTGGCGGAGTGAAGGACGGTGCGCTCTCCAGCGCCCAAAGGGATCGAAGCCCGGCGCTTCTAGACTCAACTTCACCGCCAAACACCCCCCAGGTGGACACGACAAACTGACTCTGTGAAGGATAGAAGAGTTGAGGTAAGTCAACAGCTACAACTAATATCCTTCAAAGGCACACACTATCAGCAACACATTCAGGTCTGAATTTAAGCTTTATGTAAATGAGCAGCCTCTCACAACAAGTGGAGGATCATCAGTCCGCACGCCACGGCCGTGAGAAGCAAGCTGCACAATTCTCATCAATGTTCAAACATACTGCGTAACAAAATACCAAATTACTATTAACACTTATTCAGACAATCAATCACCTCTGATGTGTGCTGACAGCATGTGTCCCTCACCCGTCCTCCTTCACAGGCACGATGTGTCAAACCCAGGCGCGGTCGTCAGCGTCTCACAAACATCACAAGGTCGAGTTCCCGGCAATTCTGCTTGAACCACTCATGGCTTAAATGCAGAACGCCATCTCATTATCTGCTTCAGCTGAAAGTCTTTAAGTCTGCACGTGAGCATCATCCACAGGTGCTGTGAGTCATTAGGCCTGCACGTGGACATCCTCCACAAGTGCAGCGAATAATGTTGATGAGGGTGAAGGATTCTTCTGCCAGCACCGTCTCCACAGACAAAAAACAGTTTGCATACCACCTGGAGAGCAAAGAAAAGAAAACAACACAAAAACATCCAGCGAAACCCCCAACACACAACACGCAGCTTGTTACTGCATGTACACTACACGATGCAGGACGTGCGATTAACCTGAAACTCGGTCCAAAAAATTCCTGCATGAAAAATCATCTCGCAGGGTAAAGCATCATAAAACGTGCGCACATTCTCTCCACATGCAAAACATTTTGCGATGACACCTCTAGGGCTCCATAAAAATGCCTGTTTTTACAAATAAAAAAATGGAATATTTTACAAAAGCACATTTATCTGTAAACACCAACACACGACACACGTCACATTAACGTGTTGGTTTACATAATGAATGACTGAACCAATCAGTGTTTAGCAGAGGCACTTTTACCCAGAATCCTTTGTGATCTGTCTGTGTTTGTTACAAAACCTCAGAATTAGTGCATTATTCAACATTAAAAGATATATGCTATATTTTAACTTTGTACAAATGACAGAATTGACATTAATGGAGTTATTCTATTGGTATTAATGTTATTTATAAATCAAAACCGTAAGTCAGCATGACTTTATTTTTCAAGACCTCCGCATGACCGGAGCATTGTGATTGATAGAGAGTTGGCTTTATGGCTGCTCTGAGTACCTCTGTGCTGGAAGCTGTGTAGTAAACAGAAGCTTCCAGCAGGGGGCAGGATGTTCAAAAACAAAAGTGTGGTCTCATTGTTTGGGTCTGTTGTGTTACTTTTAATATTAGTAGACGCTATTATGGCATTAAAACTTAAATTTGTTTTATTAGTAGTTGTAAATGTACTAGAGACAATATTGGAATTTATCGTTATCTGTAATTTCCGATGCATTTTTGGGTGGTTTATTGTTTTATCTTTATCAAAGATAACTTTTCAGTTATCTGATTATCTGTTATTAAAGTAAATTTTTTTGGTTATCTGTGCCCACCACTGCGTACAGAGTATGTGCAGTGTGTGCAGAGAGTGAAAAGAGACTATGTAGAAAGTTTGTGTTGAGAGTGAGTCCAGTGTGTGTTGAGAACATATGTAGAGTGTTTGTCGGAAGTGGGTAGAGAGCAGGTACAGACTGTGTAGGGAGCATTTGTAGACAGTGTGCAACAGAGGGTTTGTGTTCAGAGTGTGTGTTGAGCATGTGCAGAGTATGTAAAGGGCATGTAGAGAGCATGTGTGTGTTACATGTGTGTACAGGACATGTGCAGAGGGTGTGTAGAGAGTGCGTAGACTGTGTGCAGAGCGTGTGTCCACAGCATGTGTGGAGTGCATGTTGAGGGCGTGTAGAGCGCAGGTGGTGTGGAGAGAGTGTGCAGAAAGGATGTTGAAAGTGTGTCATGAGAGCATGTGTACAGAGTGTGTGTAAAGAGATTGTGTGTAGAGTGTGTGTGTGTGTTGAGAGTGTGTGCAGAGATTCAAATTCAAATTTTCAAATTTACAGTAGTGTTCAGAATAATAGTAATTCTATGTAACTAAAAAGATTAATCCAGGTTTTGAGTATATTTCTTATTGTTACATGGGAAACAATGTACCAGTAGATTCAGTAGATTCTGTTGTGTGGGCCGCTGAAGAGGAGGTACTGCTGGCCCACCATCACCAGAGGGCGCCCTGCCTGGAGTGCGGGCTCCAGGCACCAGAGGGCGCCGCCGCCTCACGGGAGCAGCCTCGGTGACAGCTGTCACCCATCACCTGAGACAGCTGACGGCAATCATCAGTGGGGTATATCAGCAGGACGGCATCTCCACCTCATTGCCGAGATATCGTTTCTACCAGAGAGGTAACATATCAAAGCCTACTGAGTACACAGTTTTGACTGAGCTAGTTATTGGTTTACTGTTCCAACGAGAGGTGGAGGTACCTTTCCTGCCGTTCGGAGTTCTGGGTGCAAACGCGCCCCCATCTAACTGTTCTTTTTCCCTCGCCAGCAGTACCAGGTCCGACACGCGGAGGCAGTGGCCACCTGGGAGTTCGGGACTTGGCGGCTCCAGTATTCCCGGGGTCCTGTGGCGGAGGAAGCCGTGTGGTTCCGGTCTTACCTTGGAGAGGCGTCTCCTATCTTCGAGCCTGCCCACACGACACCTTTGTGTATTGACTTTTGTCCATTTCTGTAATTGGTTGTATTCGTTGTGCACATTCACAACAGTAAAGCGTTGTTATTTTGACTTACTCCATTGTCCGTTCATTTGCGCCCCCTGTTGTGGGTCCGTGTTCCTACACTTTCCCAACAGGATATCTCGGCCAGCGTCATGGATCCCGAGGGGCGTCAACCGGCTGTTGAACGGCCAATGGAAGAACAAGGCGCACAGGCGTCCACAGGAGGGGTAATCGGTGAGTTGCAGCGGATCCTCACCGCTTTCACGACTCGGTTAGACTTGATGGCCGAGCAGAACGCCCTCCTGAACCGCAGGGTGGAGGCTCTCGCCGCGCAGGTGGAAGCGCGCCCTCCGGGCGCCGCTGCGGCTCTCCCTCCCGTAGACCCTGTGCGTGACAGCGACGTTCCACTGGTTGTCCAACGACCCCCCCCCACCATCCCCTGAAGCATACATAAGCCCCCCGGAGCCGTACGGAGGCTGTGTGGAGACGTGCGCGGATTTCCTTATGCAGTGTTCGCTCGTCTTCGCACAGCGTCCCGTCATGTACGCGACCGACGCTAGCAAAGTAGCTTATGTGATAAATCTGCTTCGTGGTGAGGCACGCGCTTGGGCTACAGCGCTCTGGGAGCAAAGTTCACGGCTCCTTCTGACATATGATGGGTTTGTGAGGGAGCTCAGAACAGTGTTCGATCACCCTAATAGAGGAGAGACCGCTTCAGCCGTGCTGCTGTCAATGAGACAGGGGCGCCGGAGCGCAGCTGCCTATGCAGTCGACTTCCGCATCGCGGCTGCGAGGTCCGGCTGGAATAACACTGCCCTCCGCGCCGCCTTCGTAAACGGACTGTCATTGGTCCTCAAGGAGCACCTGGTGGCTAAGGACGAACCGCGGGATTTCGATGGGCTTATCGATCTTGTCATACGATTAGACAATCGGTTAAATGAGCGCCGTCGGGAACGAGACGAAGGGCGTGGCCAGGCACACGTCGTCCCTCTCCCTTCCGGTTCCAACCGCGTTCCGCCCTCCCCACGCTCCACGGCCCCTGCGCTCCGTGCGATCACAGCTCCCCCTGCTGACGAAGCTATGGACACGAGTAGGGCAAACATTTAGGGCACCGGCCACACAGAGGAGGCTGGCCCGCGGAGCGTGTTTTGTTTGTGGCTCGATTGAGCATCAGGTACGAGACTGCCCCGAGCGGTTAAACACCAACGCCCGCCCCTAGACACTGGGCTAGGGGGGGGCCGAGACGTGCACGTGGGACACACCCACATCGCCACACGACTCCAGTTACAATCCTTTATGAGGATTTAACCCTGAAGGCCCCAGCACTGGTGGACACGGGCTCAGAAGGGAATTTGCTTGATAGCAAATGGGCCAGGGAGATAGGGTTCCCTCTGGTGGCACTTACCTCGCCTGTGCAGGTACGGGCACTAGATGGCTCCCTACTCCCTCCAATCACTCACAAGACACCACCAGTAACTCTGGTGGTGTCGGGGAATCACCGGGAGGAGATCGAGTTTTTTGTGACTCCGGCCACCTCCCGTGTGATTTTAGGTTTTCCCTGGATGTTGAAACACAATCCCCGGATCGATTGGCCGTCCGGGGTAGTGGTCCAGTGGAGCGAGACCTGCCATCGGGTATGTTTAGGTTCCTCGGTTCCTCCCGGTTCCCAGGCCAGGGAGGAGGTCAGAGCCCCGCCCAATCTAGGGACGGTGCCGGTGCAGTACCATGACCTTGCGGAGGTGTTCAGCAAGGATCTGGCACTCACCCTTCCCCCGCACCGCCCGTATGATTGTGCCATTGATTTGGTTCCAGGCGTTGAGTTCCCGTCCAGCAGGCTGTACAACCTCTCACGACCTGAACGCGAATCAATGGAGACCTACATCCGGGACTCTTTGGCTGCCGGGTTGATCCGGAATTCCACCTCCCCGATGGGTGCGGGTTTCTTTTTTGTGGGGAAAAAGGATGGCGGATTACGTCCATGCATTGATTACAGGGGGCTGAACGAAGTCACGGTTCGTAACCGATACCCCTTACCCTTGTTGGATTCGGTGTTCACGCCCCTGCATGGAGCCAAGATATTCACCAAGCTTGATCTTAGGAATGCGTATCACCTGGTTCGGATCCGGAAGGGAGACGAGTGGAAGACGGCATTTAACACCCCGTTGGGTCATTTTGAGTACCTGGTCATGCCGTTCGGTCTTACAAATGCTCCCGCGACGTTCCAAGCATTGGTTAATGATGTCTTGCGGGACTTCCTGCACCGATTCGTCTTCGTATATCTAGACGACATACTCATCTTTTCTCCGGATCCTGAGACTCATGTCCGACATGTACGTCAGATCCTGCAGCGGTTATTGGAGAACCGGCTGTTTGTTAAGGGCGAGAAGTGTGGGTTTCACCGCACCTCTTTGTCCTTCCTGGGGTTCATCATCTCCCCCAACTCCGTCGCTCCTGATCCGGCCAAGGTTGCAGCGGTGAGAGACTGGCCCCAACCCACAAGCCGTAGGAAGCTGCAACAGTTCCTCGGCTTTGCAAATTTCTACAGGAGGTTCATTAAGGGCTACAGCCAGGTTGTTAGCCCCCTGACAGCCCTGACCTCACCAAAAGTCCCTTCACCTGGTCGGATCGTTGCGATGCCGCGTTCAAGGAGTTGAAAACGGCGCTTCTCGTCTGCACCCGTTCTGGTGCAGCCCGATCCTAGTCGCCAGTTAGTGGTTGAGGAGGACGCCTCGGACTCAGGGATAGGAGCTGTGCTGTCCCAGAGTGGGAAGACCGATAAGGTCCTTCATCCGTGTGCCTATTTTTCCCGCAGGTTGACCCCGGCTGAACGGAACTATGACGTCGGCAACCGAGAACTCCTTGCGGTGAAAGAGGCTCTTGAAGAGTGGAGACACCTGTTGGAGGGAACGTCCGTGCCATTCACGGTTTTCACTGACCACCGGAACCTGGAATATATCAGGACCGCCAAGCGGCTGAATCCCAGGCAAGCCCGCTGGTCACTGTTCTTCGGCCGTTTGACTTCCGCATCACCTACCGGCCCGGGACCAAGAACCAGAAGTCGGATGCCTTGTCCCGGGTACACGAAGACGAGGTCAAGGCGGAGTTGTCGGATCCACCGGAACCCATCATCCCGGAGTCCACTATCGTGGCCACCCTCACCTGGGACGTAGAGAGAACCGTCCGGGAGGCCCTGGCACGAAGCCCGGACCCCGGGGCTGGACCAAAGAACAGACTTTACGTCCCACCAGAGGCAAGGGCTGCAGTCCTGGACTTCTGTCACGGCTCTAAGCTCTCCTGTCATCCAGGGGTGCGAAGAAACCGTGGCAGTTGTCCGCAGCGCTTCTGGTGGGCGTCCCTGGAGGCCGACGTCCGGGATTATATCCAGGCCTGCACCACCTGTGCCAGGGGCAAGGCCGACCATCGCAAGGCTCCGGGACTGCTACAGCCGCTGCCCGTGCCTCATCGCCCCTGGTCCCACATCGGCCTGGATTTTGTCACGGGCCTCCCGCCGTCCCAGGGAAACACCGTGATCCTCACGATAGTGGACCGATTCTCCAAGGCGGCCCACTTCGTGGCCCTCCCGAAGCTCCCAACGGCCCAGGAGGACAGCGGACCTCCTGGTCCACCACGTCGTCCGCCTGCATGGGATACCATCAGACATCGTCTCCGATCGCGGTCCCCAGTTCTCCTCACATGTCTGGAGGAGCTTTTGCCGGGAACTGGGGGCCACGGTCAGTCTCTCGTCCGGGTATCACCCCAGACCAACGGGCAAGCAGAGCGGGCCAATCAGGAAATGGAGCAAAACACTGCGTTGTCTGACAGCCGCGCACCCGGCGGCCTGGAGTACTCATCTGGCCTGGATCGAGTACGCCCACAACAGTCAAGTGTCATCAGCCACCGGCCTCTCCCCCTTTGAGGTGTGTTTGGGGTATCAGCCCCCGTTGTTCCCGGTGGTTGAGGGAGAGGTCGGTGTGCCCTCGGTCCAGGCCCACCTGCGGAAGTGCCGTCGGGTGTGGCGTGCCGCCCGTTCTGCTTTGCTGAAGGCCCGGATGAGGGCGAAGACCCATGCAGACCGGCGGCGGACCCCAGCCCCTACGTATCGCCCCCGGGCAGGACGTGTGGTTGTCCACCAAGGACATTCCACTGCAAGTGGCCTCCCCAAAACTCCAAGACAGGTACATAGGTCCGTTTAAAATTCTCAAGTCATCAATCCCGCCGCAGTGAGGCTTCGGCTTCCAGCCTCACTGCGGATCCATCCAGTATTTCATGTGTCAAAAATCAAGCCCCATCACACCTCGCCCCTCTGTACACCCGGTCCGGCACCACCTCCTGCCCGGATCATCGATGGCGAGCCGGCTTGGACAGTGCGCCGGTTGTTGGACGTCCGACGGATGGGCCGGGGCTTTCAATATCTGCTGGACTGGGAGGGGTACGGTCCCGAAGAACGCTCCTGGGTGAAGAAGAGCTTCATCCTGGACCCGGCCCTCCTGGCCGACTTCTACTGTCGCCACCCGGACAAGCCCGGTCGGGCGCCAGGAGGCGCCCGTTGAGGGGGGGGTCCTGTTGTGTGGGCCGCTGAAGAGGAGGTACTGCTGGCCCACCATCACCAGAGGGCGCCCTGCCTGGAGTGCGGGCTCCAGGCACCAGAGGGCGCCGCCGCCTCACGGGAGCAGCCTCGGTGACAGCTGTCACCCATCACCTGAGACAGCTGACGGCAATCATCAGTGGGGTATATCAGCAGGACGGCATCTCCACCTCATTGCCGAGATATCGTTTCTACCAGAGAGGTAACATATCAAAGCCTACTGAGTACACAGTTTTGACTGAGCTAGTTATTGGTTTACTGTTCCAACGAGAGGTGGAGGTACCTTTCCTGCCGTTCGGAGTTCTGGGTGCAAACGCGCCCCCATCTAACTGTTCTTTTTCCCTCGCCAGCAGTACCAGGTCTGACACGCGGAGGCAGTGGCCACCTGGGAGTTCGGGACTTGGCGGCTCCAGTATTCCCGGGGTCCTGTGGCGGAGGAAGCCGTGTGGTTCCGGTCTTACCTTGGAGAGGCGTCTCCTATCTTCGAGCCTGCCCACACGACACCTTTGTGTATTGACTTTTGTCCATTTCTGTAATTGGGTGTATTCGTTGTGCACATTCACAACAGTAAAGCGTTGTTATTTTGACTTACTCCATTGTCCGTTCATTTGCGCCCCCTGTTGTGGGTCCGTGTTCCTACACTTTCCCAACAGATTCTCACAAATCCAACAAGACCAAGCATTCATGATATGCACACTCTTAAGCTATGAAATTGGACTATTATAAAAAAAAGTAGAAAAGGGGGTGTTCACAATAATAGTAGCATCTGCTGTTGACGCTACAAACTATTATGTTCAAACTGCTTTTTTAGCAATCCTATGAATCACTAACTAGTATTTAGTTGTATAACCACAGTTTTCATGATTTCTTCACATCTGCGAGGCATTAATTTTGTTGGTTTGGAACCAAGATTTTGCTAGTTTACTAGTGTGCTTGGGGTCATTGTCTTGTTGAAACACCCATTTCAAGGGCATGTCCTCTCAGCATAAGGCAACATGACCTCTTCAAGTATTTTGACATATCCAACTGATCCATGATACCTGGTATGTGATATATAGGCCCAACACCATAGTAGGAGAAACATGCTCATATCATGATGCTTGCACCACCATGCTTCACTGTCTTCACTGTGAACTGTGGCTGAATTCAGAGTTGGGGGTCGTCTCATAAACTGTCTGCGGTCCTTGGACCCAAAAGAACATTTTACTCTCATCAGTCCACAAAATATTCCTCCATTTCTCTTTAGGCCAGTTGATGTGTTCTTTTGGCAAATTGTAACCTCTTCTGCACATGTCTTTTATTTAACAGAGGGACTTTGCAGGGGATTCTTGCAAATAAATTAGCTTCACACAGGCGTCTTGTAACTGACACAGCACTTACACGTAACTCCAGACTGTCTTTGATCATCCTGGAGCTGATCAATGGGTGAGCCTTTGCCATTCTGGTTATTCTTCTATCCATTTTGATAGTTGTTTTTCCATTTCCTTCCATGCGTCTCTAGTTTTTTCGTCCATTTTAAAGCATTGGAGATCATTGTAGATGAACAGCCTATAATTTTTTGCACCTGCATATAAGTTTCCCCTCTCCAATCAACTTTTTAATCAAACTACGCTGTTCTTCTGAACAATGTCTTGAACGTCCCATTTTCCTCAGGCTTTCAAAGAGAAAAGCATGTTCAACAGGTGCTGGCTTCATCCTTAAATAGGGGACACCTGATTCACATCTGTTTGTTCCACAAAATTGACAAACTCACTGACTGAATGCCACACTACTACACACACCCTTTTCTACTTTTTTTTACTAATAGCCCAATTTCATAGCCTTAAGAGTGTGTATATCATGAATGCTTGGTCTTGTTTGATTTGTGAGAATCTATGAATCTACTGGTATTGTTTCCCATGTAACAATAAGAAATATACTCAAAACCTGGATTAATCTTTTTAGTCACATAGCACTACTATTATTCTGAACACTACTGTATTAATTTCTATAGCTTCAAATCTATGATGAGATTGCCTTAAAGTGCTTTACACAACACAATACCGAAAACAGAGGAAAAAGATTTAATAAAAAAATTAAAAACACAATAAAAAGACAAAACATAAAAGAGCACAAGAATAAAAACACATAATAACACAATAAAACTAATGATAAAACAAGGAAAACAAATGGGTTTTCAGTCTCAATTTAAAAGTCTCCACATTATCCTACTGCTGTATGTGTGCCGGGAGATCATGCCACAGAGCTGGGGCATGGTAGGAGAATGCTCTGTGACTGGTAGACTTTTTATTCATTCTGGGAACACAAAACAAAAGTCCTGCACCCTGTGAGCGCAGGGCCCGAGCTGGTACGTAGTGCTTGACCTGGTCATCCAGATAGGGAGGTGCAAGTCCATGAACAATCTGACAAGCCAATAACAGAACCTTAAACTCTGATCTTGCAGCAACTGGAAGCCAGCGAAGAGATGCCAAAATGGGCGTAATATGGTCGAACTTTCTGCCTTGTGTCAAAAGTCTGGCAGCAGCATTTTGAACCACTTCAAGACTCCTAATGTTGGACTGCAGTAAACCAGAAAATAGAGCATTACAATATTCCATTCTTGAAGAAACAAATGCATGAATCAAAGTCTCAGCATCAGCCATAGACAGGATGGGATGAATCTTTGCTACATTTCGCAAATGGAAGAAAGCAGTCCATGTAATGTCTGTCATGTGGAGGTGAAAGTACAACGTAGGATCAAAAATTACCCCAAGATTCCTCACTTTGTCTGTATGATGTATAACACAAAACCTAAGCTAAGCACTAGCTGGTCGAATTGATGCTGATAACTCGGGACCAAGAACCATCATTTCAGTCTCATCAGAGTTTAAAAGCAGGACGTTACTAGACATCCAATTTCTCACTGATGCAAAGCAATTTCTAAAGCTTTTATGTGTGTAAGATTATCAGCAGTTATCGGCATGAGTCTCGTGAGATACTATCAAAATCTGTAAATCTAGGTAACACTTCAGTGGTAGCGCCCACCTCCATTGCAGGGTGTAATGGTTGGACCAAGACATGCGAGATATGCTCAACCTAATATCTTCAATTTCTTCTTTAAATAATCCAAGAAGTCCTCTGCTGAAAGGGAGAGTGAATAGCAGATGGCCGTCCATGAGTGAAAAGCTACCGTGTGGTCAGAGTGCTCATGTTGCATTCAAGGCACTATGTAAAAATTTTATAGTGTATGTCTGCATGTCATGCAACACATCAAAGTTCCATCATGTCGCCCAAACAGATGCAAACACTGGTTTTATCAGTTAGACAGCTATAAAAAGGTCAGATGTGCATCAGCCCTTTGGAAAAGCAGTTAGGTTAAGATCAGATAATTACAAGGACATTTTGGATGTGCCTCAGCCATTTTGTGATATGGAATTGAATGAACACATTCCAATGTACATTATACAATTATAGACTTTTGATTTCGGTGTACCCATGATTATGTGGACCTGGTCAGGATGGGGTTCACCTTCTGACCAAGTCTGCATAATCACGGGTACACCGAAATCAAAAGTCTATAACTGCTTTATTATATGGTAAACAAGAAATTGGGAGTTTGTCAAACTACTAAAACTGAAAAATCAATCTCAAGTTTCAACTCTTTATTATTCCTGTCATACTGCACCAACTGACATCCCATCGACTGACTGGAGATGCCTGTTAAGTCCGTGATGAAGAGTCATCAGGCTTGTTTTCTTATAAAGTTCGCCATTCGCCTGTATAGCTTCCACGTACAATTGACCTATTACTCCGTCAAGCAGTCCGTCATAAGTTTCAAAGTTGGGTTCATGTCCCTTTTCAGTGATGTACTTGCGAAACAGGTTGGCTGCTGACTGTGTATTTCTGTGGGTGTTCTTCACATCTTTTTCGTGTCAAATTTGTTTTAAGTCAGCGTCGCTAACAGACACAAACCTGTTTTCTGCCATCTTGTCAACAAACTGACAGCCAAAATAGGCGTTGTATCGCGTTATCTGATTGGTCATCAATAGAAGGCATCGCTCGATTAGCTAGTGCTACGCTGCATGTGAAGTGTACACGTTTCGCACGCACAGTCTACTCGACTCCACCAGCGGTCAGCTTGGCATGTGGTACAGCTCAGAAAGTGGCAAATGGGCCAATCAGAAGTTAGTTGGCAAAATCCCACCACTATAATAATATCAAAAATAACCCACAAACATTCACCATGTAAGTAAAATGACTGAAGTACAGATGTACAGTATCTTTCAGTGCAGGGATGACCAGATCTGTACTTTTTGGTAGGAAGGCAGGGTAAATGGGGGTCTCTGGTGTTATTTATAGGTCTAGCTGTGGCTCGGAAGAAGCTGGTTTTGTGTCTTTAGGTTTTCATCCTAATGGACCTCAGTTGTCTGCCAAAGGGGAGGATGACAAAAAGTTAGCAAAGTTACTTTTTATCCCTAGGGTGAATAGAAGTCTGCGGGTCATAGAGCTTTCTCTTATCATGCCCCTGTTCTGTGGAATGATCTCCCTGCATCAATAAAACAGTCAGATTCTGTGGAGACTTTCAAGTCCAGACTTAAGATGCACTTATTTTCCCTTTCATATGGCAGTATACTGACATAGTATGTTTCTATGCTTTTTACCCTTTTAATTAATTTTATTAGTAAACGGAGCGTGCCGTGGCCTCAACTTTGTCTAAAGTCTGATAAGATAAGATAAACTTTATTGATCTCACAGAGGGAAATTCACTGGGTCTTTTAGTGAAGCTTAGGGCTAGTTGCCGGTGATCACCTTAGTATTTCTTTTGTTTTCTTGTTGCATAATGCTGAAAATTTATACTGTATTTGTTGTCTTTCTGATGCTGATTCTGTTTTTTCTTCTGTTTGAGGTGCGGCTCCATCCAGAAGTGGGAGTGGGTGTCTTCTTCTGCAGTGGTCATGAAATAGACAGAATCTTTGGACCCATCAAACCACTTTACTCTGTGCAGACACACAAACTGCACGGGTGTCTGAGTTCACACTGCACTGGTGCTCTTGCACCTCGTTAGCCTGTTTGGACTCCTGCAGCTCAGATGATTGTGTTTGGAAAACAGCAGAAACAATTTGATGATTTAAGCTTCATTACTGCGACTCCCTTAGATAAGAACATTCAGCAGAATTATTATCAGCTCATTAAAAAGCAGCTCAGAGAAAACAGACCACATTCTCAGAGACTAGACCTGCTGGTCTTGACCCACACAGTCCACTTTGTCAGAGGCTGGTCCTGCTCGTCCCAACCTGGATCTGATGGTCTTTACCCACCCAGTCCAGTTTCTCAGAGACTGGACCTTGCAGTCTCGACCCACACTAACAGTCACTTTAACCCATTACAGTACTGAAAAACTGATTTAAATAAGACCAGCGCCCTTGTGTGTGTGCGCGTGTGTGTATGTGTGTGTGTGTACATGTGTATGTGTGTGTACACCAGTGGTGGGCACAGCTAACCAAAAAGTTAGCTTCGATAACTAGTAATCAGCTAACTGAAAAGTTATCTTTTTTAATGCTAAACCGATAAACTGCCTAAAAACTTATCAGAAGCTACAGATAACCGATAACTTTAAATTTTGCCTCCTATTTGCTCTCAGCTACTAAGAAGCTGATTTTGAGTTTAAACACTGTCACTTCTAATAGAACCAACGGCGATCACAAACCAAAACAGCCAATGAGCCAGTACTTCTCTCTTTGTGCGCTCTGCCCCCTGCTGAAGGAAAGCGTCATTTACCCTGAAAGGACATAGTGGTCCAGCGATGAGGCAGAGGTTGTTGTGAAACTGTAGGTACACGGACCCACAACAGGGGGCGCTAATGAACGGACAATGGAGGAAGTCAAATCACAAAGCTTTACTGTTGTGAACACGCACAACAAACACAACAGATTACAATTATAGCGGTAAGCCGGATTCCAATGGTGTCGTGTGGGCAGGCTCGACGATAGGAGACGTCTGTCCGAGTCGAACCGGAACCACCCGATTTCCTCTGCCACCGAACCCCGGGAATACTGGAGCCGCCAAGTCCCGAACTCCCAGGTGGCCACTGCCTCCGCGTCGGATCCGGTACTGCTGGCAAGGAACAGAAACAGGTGTTGGTGCGGCCGCACCCAGCAACACACGGGGTGGAAACACCACCTCCACCTCTACTCAAAATAGTACTGTAGGATTGGAATGTGAGTACTTATCCTACTTCGTCCAATACGGTCTTCAGCTGACCTAAGCACAAGTAACACAGTATTAATTCTCAGACTAATACGACTGGCTGAGTTTGTTACCTCCTTAGTAGAGCGATATCTCGGCAATGAGGTGGAGATGCCGTCCTGCTGATATACCTCCCTGGTGATTGATATCAGCTGTCTCAGGTGATGGGTGACAGCTGTCACCCTGGCTGCTCCTGTGAGGCGGCAGCGCCCTCCGATGTCTGGAGCCCGCACTCCAGACAGGGCGCCCTCTGGTGGTGGTGGGCCAGCAGTACCTCCTCTTCAGCGGCCCACACAACAGGACCCCCCCCTCAACGGGTGCCTCCTGGCGCCGACCAGGCTTGTCCGGGTGGCGGTGGTAGAAGTCGGCCAGGGGGCCGGGTCCAGGATGAAGCTCCTCTTCACCCAGGAGCGTTCTTCGGGACCGTACCCCTCCTAGTCCACCAGATATTGAAAACCCCGGCCCATCCGTCGGACGTCCAGTAGCCCGCGCACAGTCCAAGCCGGCTCGCCGTCGATGATCGGGCAGGAGGTGGTGCCGGACCCGGAGCGCAGAGGGGTGAGGTGTGATGTGGTTTGATTCTTGAGACATGGAATACTGGATGAATCCGCAGTGAGGCCGGGAGCTTAAGCCTCACTGCGGCGGGATTGATGATCTGGAGGATCTTAAACGGTCCTATGTACCGGTCCTGTAGTTTAGGGGAGGCCACTTGCAGCGGAATGTCTTTGGTGGACAACCAACCTCCTGCCCAGGACGATACGTAGGAGCCGGGGTCCGCCGCCGGTCTGCATGGGTCTTCGCCCTCATCCGGGCCTTCAACAAAGCAGAAGGGCGGCACGCCACACCCGACGGCACTTCCGCAGGTGGGCCTGGACCGAGGGCACACCGACCTCTCCCTCAACCACCGGAAACAATGGGGGTTGATACCCCAAACACACCTCAAAAGGGGAGAGGCCGGTGGCTGATGACACCTGACTGTTGTGGGCGTACTCGATCCAGGCCAGATGAGTATCCAGGCCACCGGTGCGCAGCTGTCACACAACGTAGCGTCTGCTCCATCTCCTGATTGGCCCATTCTGCTTGCCCGTTGGTCTGGGGTAATACCCGGACGAGAGACTGACCGTGGCCCCCAGTTCCCGGCAGAAGAAGCTCCTCCAGACGTGCGAGGAGAATGGGGACCGCGATCGGAGACAATGTCTGATGGTATCCCATGCAGCCGGACTACGTGGTGGACCAGGAGGTCCGCTGTCTCTGGGCCGTTGGGAGCTTCGGGGGGCCACGAAGTGGGCCGCCTTGGAGAATCGGTCCACTATCGTGAGGATGACGTTGTTTCCCTGGGACGGCGGGAGGCCCGTGAAAATCCAGGCCGTGTGGGACCAGGGGCGATGAGGTACAGGCAGCGGCTGTAGCAAACCCGAGGCCTTGCGGTGGTCGGCTTTGCCCTGGCGCAGGTGGTACAGGCCTGGATATAATCCGGATGTTGGCCTCCAGGGACGCCACCAGAAACGCTGCCGGACGACTGCCACGGTTCTTCGCACCCCAGGATGACAGGAGAGCTTGGAACCGTGACAGAAGTCCAGGACGCAGCCCTTGCCTCTGGTGGGACGTAAGTCTGTTTCGGCCCGTTCCGGGGTCCGGGTTTCGTGCCAGGGCCTCCCGGACGGTCTTCTCCACGTCCCAGGTGAGGGTGGCCACATAGTGACTCCGGGATGATGGGATCCGGGGGATCCGATGACTCCGTTCTGACTTCGTCTTCATGTACCGGGACAAAGCATCCGATCTTGGTTTTTGGTCCCGGGACGGTAGGTGATCCGAAGTCAAAACGGCCGAAGAACAGTGACCAGCGGGCTTGCTGGGATTCAGCGCTTGGCGGTCCTGATATACTCCAGGTTCCGGTGGTCAGTGAAAACCGTGAATGGCACGGACGTTCCTCCAACCGATGTCTCCACTCTCAAGGGCCTCTTTCACCGCAAGGAGTTCTCGATTGCCGAACGTCTAGTTCCGTTCGGCCGGGGTCAACCCGGGAAAAATAGGCACACGGGTGAAGGACCTTATCGGTCTTCCCGCTCTGGGATAGCACGGCTCCTATCCCTGAGTCCGAGGCGTCCACTCAACCACTAACTGGTGACTAGGATCGGGCTGCCAGAACGGGTGCAGACGAGAGGCCGTTTCAACTCTTGAACGCGGCATCGCAACGATCCAACCAGGGTGAAGGGAACTTTGGCGAGGGTTAGGGCTGTCAGGGGGCTAACTACCTGACTGTAGCCCTTAATGAACCTCCTGTAGAAATTAGCAAAGCGAGGAAAACTGTTGCAGTTTCCTACGGCTTGTGGGTTGGGGCCAGTCTCTCACCGCCGCAACCTTGGCCGGATCAGGAGCGACGGAGTTGGAGGAGATAATGAACCCAGGAAAGACAAAGAAGTGCGGTGGAACTCACACTTCTCGCTCTTCACAACAGTTGGTTCTCCAACAACCGCTGCAGGACCTGACGGACATGTTTCACATGGGTCTCAGGGTCCGGAGAAAAGATGAGTATATCGTCCAGATATACGAAGACGAACCGGTGCAGGAAGTCCCGCAAGACATCATTAACCAACGCCTGGAAAGTCGCGGGAGCGTTCGTGAGACCGAATGGCATGGTACTCAAAGTGACCCAAGGTGTTTGCTCTTCCGTCTCCTCCGGATCCGACCAGGATTAATGATACGCATTCCTAAGATCAAGCTTGGTGAACATCTTAGCTCCATGCAGGGGCGTGAACCCGAATCTAATAGGGGCAACGGGTATCGGTTGCGAACCGTAATGTCGTTCAGTCCCCTATAATCAATGCATGGACGAAGTCCGCTGTCTTTTTTACCCACAAAAAAGAAACCCGCACCCATCGGGAGTGGAATTCCGGATCAACCCGGCGGCTAACGAGTCCCGGATGTAGGTCTCCATTGATTCGCGCTCAGGCCGTGAGAGGTTGTACAGCCTGCTGGCCGGGAACTCGCTGGCCCGGAACCCAAATCAATGTGCACAATCATAAGGACGTGGGGGGGAAAGTGAGCGCCAGATCCTTGCTGAATGCGTCGACAAGGTCATGGTACTCCCCGGCACCATCCCTAGATTGGGCGGGACTCTGACCTCCTCCTTAGCCTGGGAGCCGGGAGGAACCGAGGAACCTAACATACCGATGGCAGGTCTCGCTCCACTGAACCACTAACCACGGACGGCCAATCGATCCGGGGATTGTGTTTCAACATCCAGGGAAACCCCAAAATCACACGGGAGGTAGCAGGAGTCACAAAAAACTCGATCTCCTCCCGGTGATTTCCGGATACCACCAGAGTTACAGGTAGTGTCTTATGAGTTGGAGGGAGTAGGGAGCCATCTAGTGCTCGCACGTACAGGCGAGGTAATGCCACCAGAGGGAGCCCCTATCTCCCTGGCCCATCTGTCCAACAGATTCCCTTCAGCCCGTCCACCAGTGCTGGGCTTTCAGGGTTGATTCCTCATAGAGGATCGTAACTGGGAGTCGTGTGGCAATGTGGTGTGTCCCACGGAATGTCTCAGCCCACCCTTAGCCCATCTCTAGGGGCGGGCGTTGGTGTTTAACCGCTCGGGGCAGTCTCTCACTTGGTGCTCTGTCGAGCAACAATTAAATACTCCGTGGACCTGCCTCCTCTGTGTATTCGGTGCCCTAAATGTTGCCCTGCTCGTGTCCATAGCTTCGTCAGCAGGGGGAGCTGTAGCACATGGAGCGCCGGAACCGTGGAGCGTGGGGAAGGCGGGACGCGGTCGGAACCGGAAGGGAGAGGGACGGTGCGTGCCCGGCCACGCCCTTCGTCTCGTTCCCCGACGTTCTTCTAACCGATTGTCTAACCGTATGACCAGATCGATAAGCCCATCTAAATCCCGCGGTTCGTCCTTAGCCACCAGGTGCTCCTTAAGAACCAAAGACAGTCCGTTTACAAAGGCGGCGCGGAGGGCAGTGCTATTCCAGCCGGACCTCGCAGCCGCGATGCGGAAGTCGACTGCATAGGCAGCTGCGCTCCGACGCCCCTGTCTCATTGACAGTAGCACTGTTGAAGCGGTTTCTCCTCTATTAGGGTGATCGAACACAGTTCTGAACTCCCTCACAAACCCATCATATGTCTGAAGGAGCCGTGTATTCTGCTCCCAGAGCGCTGTAGCCCAAGCGCGTGCCTCACCGCGAAGCAGATTTATGACATAAGCTACCCTGCTAGCATCGGTCGCGTACATAACAGGACGCTGTGCGAAGACGAGCGAACACTGCATAAGGAAATCCGCGCACTCTCCACACAGCCTCCGTACGGCTCAGGGGGGCTTATGTATGCTTCCGGGGAAGGAGGGAAGGGTCGTTGAACGACCAGTGGAACGTCAATGTTACGCACAGGATCTACAGGAGGGAGAGCCGCAGCGGCCCCGGAGGGTGCGCTTCCACCTGTGCGGCGAGAGCCTCCACCCTGCGGTTCAGGAGGACGTTCTGCTCGGTCATCAAATCTAACCGAGTCGTGAAAGCGGTGAGGATCCGCTGCAACTCACCGATTACCCCTCATGCAGACCCTCGCGTCCTGTTCTTCCATTGGCCGTTCAACGGCCGGTTGACGCCCCTCGGGATCCATGACACTGGCCGAGATATCCTGTTGTGAAAGTGTAGGTACACAGACCCACAACAGGGGCGCTAATGAACGGACAATGGAGGAAGTCAAATCACAAAGCTTTACTGTTGTGAACACGCACAACAACACAACAGATTACAATTATAGCGGTAAGCCGGATTCCAATGGTGTCGTGTGGGCAGGCTCGACGATAGGAGCGTCTGTCTGAGTCGAACCAGAACCACCCGATTTCCTCTGCCACCAAACCCCGGGAATACTGGAGCCGCCAAGTCCCAACTCCCAGGTGGCCACTGCCTCCACTCGTCGGATCCGGTACTGCTGGCAAGGAACAGAAACAGTCAGTGTTGGTGCGGCCGCACCCAGCAACACGGGGTGGAAACACCACCTCCACCTCTACTCAAAATAGTACTGTAGGGATTGGAATGTGAGTACTTATCCTACTTCGTCCAATACGGTCTTCAGCTGACCTAAGCACAAAGTAACACAGTATTAATTCTCAGACTAATACGCTAGGCTTGAGTCGTTACCTCATTAGTAGAGCGATATCTCGGCAATGAGGTGGAGATGCCGTCCTGCTGATATACCTCGCTGGTGATTGATATCAGCTGTCTCAGGTGATGGGTGACAGCTGTCACCCTGGCTGCTCCTGTGAGGCGGCAGCGCCCTCCGCATGTCTGGAGCCCGCACTCCAGACAGGGGCGCCCTCTGGTGGTGGGTGGGCCAGCAGTACCTCCTCTTCGCAGCCCACACAACAGAGGTCTGAACGGAAAGCAGGTTTGAATTTGGTTTTTCTTTAAAAATAAAATTATTCTGGATAGAAAAACTACATTAATGTAAACTCTTAAAATGTACAAAGTGATATATAACACATATCTGTAATTTTAAAATATGCACTCATTCTGAAGATTTGAACATTAACACATAGATAGCCCAAAGGGATTATGGGGTAACTAAGCCTCCGTCATACTGATTGGTTGATTCATGTGGTTGATTCGGTGCGGTGTTATACACACATCAATCAGTTCGCATCTGTGAGGCGTCGTAACATTCGATTGGTTGGCGGCTCGGTGCGGTTGTTTATAACACCTCATCAGTTGCTCTGTGAGGCGTCGTAACATCCGATCGGTTAGCGGCTCGGTGCGGTGTTGTAACAGATCAATCAGTCGCTCCGTGAGGCGTCGTAACATCCGATCGGTTGGCGGCTCCGGTGCGGTGTTATAACAGATCAATCAGTCGCTCCGTGAGGCGTCGTAACATCCGATCGGTAGTGGCTCTGTGCGGTGTTATAACAGATCAATCAGGTCATGAGGTGTCATAACATCCGATCACTTGGCCGGCTCAGTGCGATGTTATAACAGATCAATCAGTCACTCCATGAGGCATTGTAACATCCGATCCGTTGGCGGTCTCGGTGTGGTGTTATAACAGATCAATCAGTTGTGAGGCGTCATAACATCCGATCGGTTAGTGGCTCGGTGCGGTGTTTATAACAGATCAATCAGTCGCACCATGAGGCGTCGTAACATCTGATCGCTTGGCGGCTCGGTGCGGTGTTATAACAGATCAATCAGTCGCATCGTGAGGGTGTCGTAACATCCGATCGGTTGGCGGCTCGGTGCGATGTTATAACAGATCAATCAGTCGCATCGTGAGGTGTCGTAACATCCGATCCGTTGGCGGCTCGGTGCGGTGTTATAACAGATCAATCAGTCACTCTGTGAGACATCGTAACATCTGATCGTTGGCGGCTCGGTGCGGTGTTATAAAACACATCAATCAGTCGCTCTGTGAGACATCGTAACATCCATCGCTGGCGGCTCGGTGCGGTGTTATAACACATCAATCAGTCGCTCTGTGAGGCGTCGTAACATTCGATTGGTTGGCGGCTCGGTGCGGTGTTATAACACATCAATCAGTTGCTCTGTGAGGCGTCATAAACATCCGATCGGTTGGTGGCTCGGTGCAGTGTTATAACAGATCAATCAGTCGCTCCGTGAGGCATCGTAACATCAAGCCTGGTTCACATGACAAGATAATTAGGTCGATATCGGACCCGATCTTCCCCTTCCGACAATCTTAAAGACACCCCGACAATCGTGATGACACTAAATATAATCTTATCAGATATTCCTGCCATGTGTGGTGTGTTAAGAAGGACGTGAGGAGCTAAATGTGACATGCAGCCAATCAGAAAGCGAGGTGTCTGAACTGGGAATGTTCATGTGTGAAATCTGTTTGTGTGTGTTGTTTTTACCGTGTGGCTGACACCACACACTGTACAACTAAACCTGTCAGATCTATGATTTTTTTTTTTTATCTCCACGTGTGGGGTCTCTCAGGTTTTGGAAACCTACAGATAATTTTAAAATCCTGCGGTCAACAACACTGTGATATAACTAGTCGCCAATAGATGGCAGTGTTCTATGCATTTTGACGCCAGTTATATCACACGGCCTGAATCACAATTTAACAGACTTTTCAGTTTTTGGAGAAGCAACCTGAGCTTTTTCTGGCATTTTTACATAAAATAAACACAATAACAACATATATAAAAACTGGACTGGGTTGCTTGATGCGAGGACGTTTCGCTTCAAAATCGCAGAAGCTTCCTCAGCTAAAATTCTTGCTTTGGAAGTCTGACTTCTGTCTGACTCTTGTAGGGAAGAATAAAAAAATATTCACGAGAGTTTAGGCACAATATACAAAGAGTTTAGTGCTGTTGTCTGTGTGGAGCTTGATCACAGCGTCTCAAATGCATTCTTCTGTCGTGAATGTACTGAGGGTACCCATAATGCACTGGGCACAGCATGTCCACACTAAAACCTTCAAAATTAGTGCATTACTTTAAAACTAAAATGTATATCTGACATTTTCACTTTATAAAACTTCAGAGGTGACGTTAATTTAAATAATATGTGTGAAACTTGTTTGGTTAAAATTCTAACCATAAGGTTAAAACTGTATGCCTCTGGATGACTTGGGTGATATTGCTAGCATATTAGCATGGGATCAAAAGAAATTAGTTTTTTTTCTTTTCTATGATCAGTTTTCCTTTGCCTGCAGAGGATAGAGCAGTTGCTTCTGGAACCAGCTCTTTTCTGTTTGTAGAGGATAGAACTGTGCATCTACTACAAAAAGCTACGTCTGCAAAAATGTTTGTGGTTTAAAAATTATCGACTAAAACTTATCGGAAGACAATTGGTCCGATGATGGTTTTCAAAGTTATCTGAAAAGCTAATCCGATAATGAAAACATTATCTTTGATAATTAGCAGATTAGTGGAACTGTACCCACCACTGGTGTACACACACCATGTCCAGCACTTACATACAGACAGTGTTGGGCACACTTCTGATAATCCGATAACAGATAATTATCGAAGATAATGTTTTCATTATTGGTTTATCATTTTAGATAACTTTAAAAACCATTATCAGACCAATTATCTTCCGATTAATTTTTGTCCGATAACTTTTAAACCGATAAACAAAGTAAACAAAGCTGAACAGCGACAAGCATTTTTAAAATTTAAAATCAGTTCAGCACCTACCTGTTAAAAGTTGGTAACAGATGGACAGTTATACCCTCTGCTAAGAAAAGAGAGCTGCTTCTATGAAAAGCGTCTCTACCCTCTGTAGACAAGAGACATGCCCCCCCCCCCCCAAAAAAAAAATCATTGTCTTTAACACCATACCGATATGCTGGCAATATCACCTAAGTCATCCAGAGGCATACATTTTTAACTTATGGTTCAAATTTTAACCAAACTAATTTGGACAAGTTATTTAAAATTACTGTCATGTCTGAAGTTTTATAAAGTGAAAATATTAGATATATGTTTTAGTTTTAAAGTAATGTGCTAATTTTAAGGTTTTGTGAGCACATGCTGTGCCCAGCAGTGCATTATGGGCAGGATGATGTAATCTCAGTACATTCACGACAGGACAAATGCATTTCAGACACTCTGTTCAGGCTCCACGGACAACAGCATTAAACTCTAGTGCCTAAAACTCTCATGAATATATTCTCTGGGTTTATAGACATTGTTACTGTATTTGCGTTTGTTAAATTCCACGCATTTAAAAGGAGCAGACAGGGATTATCTGGAATTTTGTTTTCAAGGACTCTACTGCCATCTACTGGCCAGTAGTGTTCATGGCAGTATTCGCCCTAAGTACTAAGTGTCTGGGCACCAGTGTTCTATTATTTTGACCCCGGTTATATCAGATGATTGTCAATCAATGTTTTGGCATTGCAAATGGCTTTTTTTTTTACAAATGAAGTCTAAAAACAAAACAAAACAACAGCAAAAAATAAAAAATAAAAAAATAACATTACAAGACAGCTCTGCGTGTTTGCACACGCACAGTGCGAGTGGTTAGATGCTTGTAGCTTTCAGCAGCAGGATACCCTCACGACGGCCGACCAGAATAATATCAAACAGGTTTGATTTCATTGGACCATATGATCGGCGATCAGGATGTGGTCCTGAGATGTTAAACGCAGTGTTATGTGCCGACGCGGGTTAATCACCTCTGATGTGTGCTGACAGCATGTGTCCCTCACCCGTCCTCCTTCACAGGCACGATGTGTCAAACCCAGGCGCGGCCCTCAGCGTCTCACAAACAAACGTCACAAGGTCGAGTTCCCGGCAATTCTGCTTGAACCACTCATGGCTTAAATGCAGAACACCATCTCATTATCTGCTTCAGTTGAAAGTCTTTAAGTCTGCACGTGACCATCATCCACAGGTGCTGCGAGTCATTAGGCCTGCACGTGGACATCCTCCACAAGTGCAGCGAATAATGTTGATGAGGGTGAAGGATTCTTCTGCCAGCACCGTCTCCACAGACAAAAACCAGTTTGCATACCACCTGGAGAGCAAGAAAAGAAAACAACACAAAAACATCCAGCCAAATCCCCAACACACAACAGTACCCCCCCCCCCATCAACGGGAAGCCTCCGGCGACCGAACAGACCAGCCCGAGAACAGCACCTCCCTCCGGGGTCCATGACAGCAAGCAGACGGCGTAATGCTCCCAAGGTCCACAGCAGACAGCAGGACAGGGCACCGTGGCTGGAAGGCCGGCTGGCATCAACAAAACCCCAAAAAAGTCCCATATACAACCCAACATACAAGAAAAACACAAAACCCACCCAAAACCTCCCAGGGGACCGTCCCATCCAACCCCGGGAAGAAAAGAAAAACTCCCAAATGCAAAAACCCAACACAGCCCCAACAACACAATACAAACACAAATGCACAAAGAAAAATAACAACCAACCCCCCCCCCAGAACGATATGCAGCCCAACCACCCCCCCAGAAGACCTTTACCGCCAGTTCTAGGAGAGACAACCAAAACCGGAATTCCACAGAGTCCCCAGGTTTACATGGAGGAGCAGCACCCCCCAGAGGACCATACCATCAACCCCAGGAGGCCCCCTCCCCACAACCCAGGAACCCCAGACCCGGCCACACTTGGTAAGTCGGCCCCACAATCAATTCCCCCAACCCAGAGGACCGTCCCATCAACCATGGAGGTGGAACCTGGAAGGAAGCATAAAAATAGAAAAATCCACACCCCGGCGGACTGTCATCAAACACCCCGGGGGCAAATAAACAACTGGACAACCCTGTTACCTCCCCCAGCGCCCCGAAAGGCCCCAGATCACTCCCAGAGCCAGTCGTTAGCTCCATTTTGGCGAACGGCACAAAATTACTAGCCGGGAAGGAAACAGGAAAAACTAACCTGGTCCCAACCCGAAGCGCAGCGGAAAAACCGGAAATACGTCTGGTGCCCCTACCGACCATACCACCAGCCTATCGGGAGGGGCGGAACTACCGAAATGGCGAACGGCAACAGATCGGCCCACCTCCCCTCCGACTGAGGTATGTTCCCGCTGCACCACACCCCGGTAACACCAATGACGAACGGGCAAAGGCCCACCGAGGCTGGAGTGGAACCGGGCCCTAACCAAACCCAAAAAAATGCCCCTGACAACCCCCCCCCCAGGTGCAGAGGTCTTCTGAGAAACACTCAGAGCGTGACCCAACCTGCACCACCCCACAACCCACAAGGCGAACGGTCTTAGGGCGAGTGGGGTTGGGGTTAGGGAAGCAGGGAAATAAAAAACAACAAAACAAAACGACCCAATCCCAAACAGAAAATACCTAATTCAACTGATAAAACCAACAATTGGCTGAGTCCCAGCTGAGCTCC
The DNA here is from genome assembly GCF_902500255.1 of Thalassophryne amazonica. Taxonomy (NCBI): domain Eukaryota; kingdom Metazoa; phylum Chordata; class Actinopteri; order Batrachoidiformes; family Batrachoididae; genus Thalassophryne; species Thalassophryne amazonica. Next base: position 141,853,295 of record NC_047106.1, read on the forward strand.
GAACCGCCAGTCGTTCACTTCCACCAGAACCGCCTCTAAACACCCAAACAATTTATAACCCCTTACAAAAAAACAAAAAACAGCCCAAATAACTATTATGTTTTTTTTGTGTGTGTGTGTCCCATTATTGTGCCTGTCCAAGAACACCTGGAGATATCCTTAAGGATCCTAACAATGGAGAGTCATTACTCCACAACGCAGTGACCCAAGCTAAGGCGTCACCTCGGAGCAAATTTGTCACATATGAGACACGGCTACCATCAGAAGAGAAGGAAGCCAAATCTCTGGGTGACGGAGTTATCTGCACCGGTATCGATAGTGCCACAGCCAGAGGAGCAGAAAGCAGAACGGCGTGGCACTGCAAGCTCCGTAATGCAGGCATCTATTTGTTTAATTAGGTTTGCGAGATACTGTAATTGCTCCTATTTTCTCCAAGTATTCTTGAACTCTTTCGGCAAATGAACCGCTTCTGCCACTGGGTCCATTTTAGAATGGCCGGGAACTACTGTTATGTGCCAACAGCGGGTTGAGGAGCGGACCTGCGTCTGACTGAACCCAGCGCTAAATAACCAGAAAGCGGTTCCAAAAACAAAACAGTTTTATTTCCCCTTTTGTGCAATACTTAGTGTACAACATAAAAGTGCATTTGTCTGGCGGAGTGAAGGACGGTGCGCTCTCCAGCGCCCAAAGGGATCGAAGCCCGGCGCTTCTAGACTCAACTTCACCGCCAAACACCCCCCAGGTGGACACGACAAACTGACTCTGTGAAGGATAGAAGAGTTGAGGTAAGTCAACAGCTACAACTAATATCCTTCAAAGGCACACACTATCAGCAACACATTCAGGTCTGAATTTAAGCTTTAGTAAATGAGCAGCCTCTCACAACAAGTGGAGGATCATCAGTTCCGCACGCCACGGCCGTGAGAAGCAAGCTGCACAATTCTCATCAATGTTCAAACATACTGCGTAACAAAATACAAATTACTATTAACACTTATTCAGACAATCAATCACCTCTGATGTGTGCTGACAGCATGTGTCCCTCACCCGTCCTCCTTCACAGGCACGATGTGTCAAACCCAGGCGCGGTCGTCAGCGTCTCACAAACATCACAAGGTCGAGTTCCCGGCAATTCTGCTTGAACCACTCATGGCTTAAATGCAGAACGCCATCTCATTATCTGCTTCAGCTGAAAGTCTTTAAGTCTGCACGTGAGCATCATCCACAGGTGCTGTGAGTCATTAGGCCTGCACGTGGACATCCTCCACAAGTGCAGCGAATAATGTTTGATGAGGGTGAAGGATTCTTCTGCCAGCACCGTCTCCACAGACAAAAAACAGTTTGCATACCACCTGGAGAGCAAAGAAAAGAAAACAACACAAAACATCCAGCGAAACCCCCACACACAACACGCAGCTTGTTACTGCATGTACACTACACGATGCAGGACGTGCGATTAACCTGAAACTCGGTCCAAAAAATTCCTGCATGAAAATCATCTCGCAGGGTAAAGCATCATAAACCGTGCGCACATTCTCTCCACATGCAAAACATTTTGCGATGACACCTCTAGGGCTCCATAAAAATGCCTGTTTTTACAAATAAAAAAATGGAATATTTTACAAAAGCACATTTATCTGTAAACACCAACACACGACACACGTCACATTAACGTGTTGGTTTACATAATGAATGACTGAACCAATCAGTGTTAGCAGAGGCACTTTTACCCAGAATCCTTTGTGATCTGTCTGTGTTTGTTACAAAACCTCAGAATTAGTGCATTATTCAACATTAAAAGATATATGCTATATTTTAACTTTGTACAAATGACAGAATTGACATTAATGGAGTTATTCTATTGGTATTAATGTTATTTATAAATCAAAACCGTAAGTCAGCATGACTTTATTTTTCAAGACCTCCGCATGACCGGAGCATTGTGATTGATAGAGAGTTGGCTTTATGGCTGCTCTGAGTACCTCTGTGCTGGAAGCTGTGTAGTAAACAGAAGCTTCCAGCAGGGGGCAGGATGTTCAAAAACAAAAGTGTGGTCTCATTGTTTGGGTCTGTTGTGTTACTTTTAATATTAGTAGACGCTATTATGGCATTAAAACTTAAATTTGTTTTATTAGTAGTTGTAAATGTACTAGAGACAATATTGGAATTTATCGTTATCTGTAATTTCCGATGCATTTTTGGGTGGTTTATTGTTTTATCTTTATCAAAGATAACTTTTCAGTTATCTGATTATCTGTTATTAAAGTAAATTTTTTTGGTTATCTGTGCCCACCACTGCGTACAGAGTATGTGCAGTGTGTGCAGAGAGTGAAAAGAGACTATGTAGAAAGTTTGTGTTGAGAGTGAGTCCAGTGTGTGTGAGAACATATGTAGAGTGTTTGTCGGAAGTGGGTAGAGAGCAGGTACAGACTGTGTAGGGAGCATTTGTAGACAGTGTGCAACAGAGGGTTTGTGTTCAGAGTGTGTGTTGAGCATGTGCAGAGTATGTAAAGGGCATGTAGAGAGCATGTGTGTGTTACATGTGTGTACAGGACATGTGCAGAGGGTGTGTAGAGAGTGCGTAGACTGTGTGCAGAGCGTGTGTCCACAGCATGTGTGGAGTGCATGTTGAGGGCGTGTAGAGCGCAGGTGGTGTGGAGAGAGTGTGCAGAAAGGATGTTGAAAGTGTGTCATGAGAGCATGTGTACAGAGTGTGTGTAAAGAGATTGTGTGTAGAGTGTGTGTGTGTGTTGAGAGTGTGTGCAGAGATTCAAATTCAAATTTTCAAATTTACAGTAGTGTTCAGAATAATAGTAATTCTATGTAACTAAAAAGATTAATCCAGGTTTTGAGTATATTTCTTATTGTTACATGGGAAACAATGTACCAGTAGATTCAGTAGATTCTGTTGTGTGGGCCGCTGAAGAGGAGGTACTGCTGGCCCACCATCACCAGAGGGCGCCCTGCCTGGAGTGCGGGCTCCAGGCACCAGAGGGCGCCGCCGCCTCACGGGAGCAGCCTCGGTGACAGCTGTCACCCATCACCTGAGACAGCTGACGGCAATCATCAGTGGGGTATATCAGCAGGACGGCATCTCCACCTCATTGCCGAGATATCGTTTCTACCAGAGAGGTAACATATCAAAGCCTACTGAGTACACAGTTTTGACTGAGCTAGTTATTGTTTACTGTTCCAACGAGAGGTGGAGGTACCTTTCCTGCCGTTCGGAGTTCTGGGTGCAAACGCGCCACCCATCTAACTGTTCTTTTTCCCTCGCCAGCAGTACCAGGTCCGACACGCGGAGGCAGTGGCCACCTGGGAGTTCGGGACTTGGCGGCTCCAGTATTCCCGGGTCCTGTGGCGGAGGAAGCCGTGTGGTTCCGGTCTTACCTTGGAGAGGCGTCTCCTATCTTCGAGCCTGCCCACACGACACCTTTGTGTATTGACTTTTGTCCATTTCTGTAAATGTTGTATTCGTTGTGCACATTCACAACAGTAAAGCGTTGTTATTTTGACTTACTCCATTGTCCGTTCATTTGCGCCCCCTGTTGTGGGTCCGTGTTCCTACACTTTCCCAACAGGATATCTCGGCCAGCGTCATGGATCCCGAGGGGCGTCAACCGGCTTGTTGAACGGCCAATGGAAGAACAAGGCGCACAGGCGTCCACAGGAGGGGTAATCGGTGAGTTGCAGCGGATCCTCACCGCTTTCACGACTCGGTTAGACTTGATGGCCGAGCAGAACGCCCTCCTGAACCGCAGGGTGGAGGCTCTCGCCGCGCAGGTGGAAGCGCGCCCTCCGGGCGCCGCTGCGGCTCTCCCTCCCGTAGACCCTGTGCGTGACAGCGACGTTCCACTGGTTGTCCAACGACCCCCCCCCACCATCCCCTGAAGCATACATAAGCCCCCCGGAGCCGTACGGAGGCTGTGTGGAGACGGTGCGCGGATTTCCTTATGCAGTGTTCGCTCGTCTTCGCACAGCGTCCCGTCATGTACGCGACCGACGCTAGCAAAGTAGCTTATGTGATAAATCTGCTTCGTGGTGAGGCACGCGCTTGGGCTACAGCGCTCTGGGAGCAAAGTTCACGGCTCCTTCTGACATATGATGGGTTTGTGAGGAGCTCAGAACAGTGTTCGATCACCCTAATAGAGGAGAGACCGCTTCAGCCGTGCTGCTGTCAATGAGACAGGGGCGCCGGAGCGCAGCTGCCTATGCAGTCGACTTCCGCATCGCGGCTGCGAGGTCCGGCTGGAATAACACTGCCCTCCGCGCCGCCTTCGTAAACGGACTGTCATTGGTCCTCAAGGAGCACCTGGTGGCTAAGGACGAACCGCGGGATTTCGATGGGCTTATCGATCTTGTCATACGATTAGACAATCGGTTAAATGAGCGCCGTCGGGAACGAGACGAAGGGCGTGGCCAGGCACACGTCGTCCCTCTCCCTTCCGGTTCCAACCGCGTTCCGCCCTCCCCACGCTCCACGGCCCCTGCGCTCCGTGCGATCACAGCTCCCCCTGCTGACGAAGCTATGGACACGAGTAGGGCAACATTTAGGGCACCGGCCACACAGAGGAGGCTGGGCCCGCGGAGCGTGTTTTGTTTGTGGCTCGATTGAGCATCAGGTACGAGACTGCCCCGAGCGGTTTAAACACCAACGCCCGCCCCTAGACACTGGGCTAGGGGGGGGCCGAGACGTGCACGTGGGACACACCCACATCGCACACGACTCCCAGTTACAATCCTTTATGAGGATTTAACCCTGAAGGCCCCAGCACTGGTGGACACGGGCTCAGAAGGGAATTTGCTTGATAGCAAATGGGCCAGGGAGATAGGGTTCCCTCTGGTGGCACTTACCTCGCCTGTGCAGGTACGGGCACTAGATGGCTCCCTACTCCCTCCAATCACTCACAAGACACCACCAGTAACTCTGGTGGTGTCGGGGAATCACCGGGAGGAGATCGAGTTTTTGTGACTCCGGCCACCTCCCGTGTGATTTTAGGTTTTCCCTGGATGTTGAAACACAATCCCCGGATCGATTGGCCGTCCGGGGTAGTGGTCCAGTGGAGCGAGACCTGCCATCGGGTATGTTTAGGTTCCTCGGTTCCTCCCGGTTCCCAGGCCAGGGAGGAGGTCAGAGCCCCGCCCAATCTAGGGACGGTGCCGGTGCAGTACCATGACCTTGCGGAGGTGTTCAGCAAGGATCTGGCACTCACCCTTCCCCCGCACCGCCCGTATGATTGTGCCATTGATTTGGTTCCAGGCGTTGAGTTCCCGTCCAGCAGGCTGTACAACCTCTCACGACCTGAACGCGAATCAATGGAGACCTACATCCGGGACTCTTTGGCTGCCGGGTTGATCCGGAATTCCACCTCCCCGATGGGTGCGGGTTTCTTTTTTGTGGGGAAAAAGGATGGCGGATTACGTCCATGCATTGATTACAGGGGGCTGAACGAAGTCACGGTTCGTAACCGATACCCCTTACCCTTGTTGGATTCGGTGTTCACGCCCCTGCATGGAGCCAAGATATTCACCAAGCTTGATCTTAGGAATGCGTATCACCTGGTTCGGATCCGGAAGGGAGACGAGTGGAAGACGGCATTTAACACCCCGTTGGGTCATTTTGAGTACCTGGTCATGCCGTTCGGTCTTACAAATGCTCCCGCGACGTTCCAAGCATTGGTTAATGATGTCTTGCGGGACTTCCTGCACCGATTCGTCTTCGTATATCTAGACGACATACTCATCTTTTCTCCGGATCCTGAGACTCATGTCCGACATGTACGTCAGATCCTGCAGCGGTTATTGGAGAACCGGCTGTTTGTTAAGGGCGAGAAGTGTGGGTTTCACCGCACCTCTTTGTCCTTCCTGGGGTTCATCATCTCCCCCAACTCCGTCGCTCCTGATCCGGCCAAGGTTGCAGCGGTGAGAGACTGGCCCCAACCCACAAGCCGTAGGAAGCTGCAACAGTTCCTCGGCTTTGCAAATTTCTACAGGAGGTTCATTAAGGGCTACAGCCAGGTTGTTAGCCCCCTGACAGCCCTGACCTCACCAAAAGTCCCCTTCACCTGGTCGGATCGTTGCGATGCCGCGTTCAAGGAGTTGAAACGGCGCTTCTCGTCTGCACCCGTTCTGGTGCAGCCCGATCCTAGTCGCCAGTTAGTGGTTGAGGAGGACGCCTCGGACTCAGGGATAGGAGCTGTGCTGTCCCAGAGTGGGAAGACCGATAAGGTCCTTCATCCGTGTGCCTATTTTTCCCGCAGGTTGACCCCGGCTGAACGGAACTATGACGTCGGCAACCGAGAACTCCTTGCGGTGAAAGAGGCTCTTGAAGAGTGGAGACACCTGTTGGAGGGAACGTCCGTGCCATTCACGGTTTTCACTGACCACCGGAACCTGGAATATATCAGGACCGCCAAGCGGCTGAATCCCAGGCAAGCCCGCTGGTCACTGTTCTTCGGCCGTTTTGACTTCCGCATCACCTACCGGCCCGGGACCAAGAACCAGAAGTCGGATGCCTTGTCCCGGGTACACGAAGACGAGGTCAAGGCGGAGTTGTCGGATCCACCGGAACCCATCATCCCGGAGTCCACTATCGTGGCCACCCTCACCTGGGACGTAGAGAGAACCGTCCGGGAGGCCCTGGCACGAAGCCCGGACCCCGGGGCTGGACCAAAGAACAGACTTTACGTCCCACCAGAGGCAAGGGCTGCAGTCCTGGACTTCTGTCACGGCTCTAAGCTCTCCTGTCATCCAGGGGTGCGAAGAACCGTGGCAGTTGTCCGGCAGCGCTTCTGGTGGGCGTCCCTGGAGGCCGACGTCCGGGATTATATCCAGGCCTGCACCACCTGTGCCAGGGGCAAGGCCGACCATCGCAAGGCTCCGGGACTGCTACAGCCGCTGCCCGTGCCTCATCGCCCCTGGTCCCACATCGGCCTGGATTTTGTCACGGGCCTCCCGCCGTCCCAGGGAAACACCGTGATCCTCACGATAGTGGACCGATTCTCCAAGGCGGCCCACTTCGTGGCCCTCCCGAAGCTCCCAACGGCCCAGGAGACAGCGGACCTCCTGGTCCACCACGTCGTCCGCCTGCATGGGATACCATCAGACATCGTCTCCGATCGCGGTCCCCAGTTCTCCTCACATGTCTGGAGGAGCTTTTGCCGGGAACTGGGGGCCACGGTCAGTCTCTCGTCCGGGTATCACCCCCAGACCAACGGGCAAGCAGAGCGGGCCAATCAGGAAATGGAGCAAACACTGCGTTGTCTGACAGCCGCGCACCCGGCGGCCTGGAGTACTCATCTGGCCTGGATCGAGTACGCCCACAACAGTCAAGTGTCATCAGCCACCGGCCTCTCCCCCTTTGAGGTGTGTTTGGGGTATCAGCCCCCGTTGTTCCCGGTGGTTGAGGGAGAGGTCGGTGTGCCCTCGGTCCAGGCCCACCTGCGGAAGTGCCGTCGGGTGTGGCGTGCCGCCCGTTCTGCTTTGCTGAAGGCCCGGATGAGGGCGAAGACCCATGCAGACCGGCGGCGGACCCCAGCCCCTACGTATCGCCCCGGGCAGGACGTGTGGTTGTCCACCAAGGACATTCCACTGCAAGTGGCCTCCCCAAAACTCCAAGACAGGTACATAGGTCCGTTTAAAATTCTCAAGGTCATCAATCCCGCCGCAGTGAGGCTTCGGCTTCCAGCCTCACTGCGGATCCATCCAGTATTTCATGTGTCAAAAATCAAGCCCCCATCACACCTCGCCCCCTGTACAACCCGGTCCGGCACCACCTACCTGCCCGGATCATCGATGGCGAGCCGGCTTGGACAGTGCGCCGGTTGTTGGACGTCCGACGGATGGGCCGGGGCTTTCAATATCTGCTGGACTGGGAGGGGTACGTCACGAAGAACGCTCCTGGGTGAAGAAGAGCTTCATCCTGGACCCGGCCCTCCTGGCCGACTTCTACTGTCGCCACCCGGACAAGCCCGGTCGGGCGCCAGGAGGCGCCCGTTGAGGGGGGGGGTCCTGTTGTGGTGGGCCCGCTTGAAGAGGAGGTACTGCTGGCCCACCATCACCAGAGGGCGCCCTGCCTGGAGTGCGGGCTCCAGGCACCAGAGGGCGCCGCCGCCTCAGGGGAGCAGCTCGGTGACAGCTGTCACCCATCACCTGAGACAGCTGACGGCAATCATCAGTGGGGTATATCAGCAGGACGGCATCTCCACCTCATTGCCGAGATATCGTTTTCTACCAGAGAGGGTAACATATCAAAGCCTACTGAGTACACAGTTGTGACTGAGCTAGTTATTGGTTTACTGTTCCAACGAGAGGTGGAGGTACCTTTCCTGCCGTTCGGAAGTTCGGGTGCAAACGCGCCCCCATCTAACTGTTCTTTTTTCCCTCGCCAGCAGTACCAGGTCTGACACGCGGAGGCAGTGGCCACCTGGGAGTTCGGGACTTGGCGGCTCCAGTATTCCCCGGGGTCCTGTGGCGGAGGAAGCCGTGTGGTTCCGGTCTTACCTTGGAGAGGCGTCTCCTATCTTCGAGCCTGCCCACACGACACCTTTGTGTATTGACTTTTGTCCATTTCTGTAATTGGTTGTATTCGTTGTGCACATTCACAACAGTAAAGCGTTGTTATTTTGACTTACTCCATTGTCCGTTCATTTGCGCCCCCCTGTTGTGGGTCCGTGTTCCTACACTTTCCCAACAGATTCTCACAAATCCAACAAGACCAAGCATTCATGATATGCACACTCTTAAGGCTATGAAATTGGACTATTAGTAAAAAAAAGTAGAAAAGGGGGTGTTCACAATAATAGTAGCATCTGCTGTTGACGCTACAAACTATTATGTTCAAACTGCTTTTTTAGCAATCCTATGAATCACTAAACTAGTATTTAGTTGTATAACCACAGTTTTTCATGATTTCTTCACATCTGCGAGGCATTAATTTTGTTGGTTTGGAACCAAGATTTTGCTAGTTTACTAGTGTGCTTGGGGTCATTGTCTTGTTGAAACACCCATTTCAAGGGCATGTCCTCTTCAGCATAAGGCAACATGACCTCTTCAAGTATTTTGACATATCCAAACTGATCCATGATACCTGGTATGTGATATATAGGCCCAACACCATAGTAGGAGAAACATGCTCATATCATGATGCTTGCACCACCATGCTTCACTGTCTTCACTGTGAACTGTGGCTTGAATTCAGAGTTTGGGGGTCGTCTCATAAACTGTCTGCGGCCCTTGGACCCAAAAAGAACAATTTTACTCTCATCAGTCCACAAAATATTCCTCCATTTCTCTTTAGGCCAGTTGATGTGTTCTTTGGCAAATTGTAACCTCTTCTGCACATGTCTTTTATTTAACAGAGGGACTTTGCAGGGGATTCTTGCAAATAAATTAGCTTCACACAGGCGTCTTGTAACTGACACAGCACTTACACGTAACTCCAGACTGTCTTTGATCATCCTGGAGCTGATCAATGGGTGAGCCTTTGCCATTCTGGTTATTCTTCTATCCATTTTGATGGTTGTTTTCCATTTCCTTCCATGCGTCTCTAGTTTTTTTCGTCCATTTAAAGCATTGGAGATCATTGTAGATGAACAGCCTATAATTTTTTGCACCTGCATATAAGTTTCCCCTCTCCAATCAACTTTTTAATCAAACTACGCTGTTCTTCTGAACAATGTCTTGAACGTCCCATTTTCCTCAGGCTTTCAAAGAGAAAAGCATGTTCAACAGGTGCTGGCTTCATCCTTAAATAGGGGACACCTGATTCACATCTGTTTGTTCCACAAAATTGACAAACTCACTGACTGAATGCCACACTACTACACACACCCTTTTCTACTTTTTTTACTAATAGCCCAATTTCATAGCCTTAAGAGTGTGTATATCATGAATGCTTGGTCTTGTTTGATTTGTGAGAATCTATTGAATCTACTGGTACCTTGTTTCCCATGTAACAATAAGAAATATACTCAAAACCTGGATTAATCTTTTTAGTCACATAGCACTACTATTATTCTGAACACTACTGTATTAATTTCTATAGCTTCAAATCTATGATGAGATTGCCTTAAAGTGCTTTACACAACACAATACCGAAAACAGAGGAAAAAGATTTAATAAAAAAATTAAAAACACAATAAAAAGACAAAACATAAAAGAGCACAAGAATAAAAACACATAATAACACAATAAAACTAATGATAAAACAAGGAAAACAAATGGGTTTTCAGTCTCAATTTAAAAGTCTCCACATTATCCTACTGCTGTATGTGTGCCGGGAGATCATGCCACAGAGCTGGGGCATGGTAGGAGAATGCTCTGTGACTGGTAGACTTTTTATTCATTCTGGGAACACAAAACAAAAGTCCTGCACCCTGTGAGCGCAGGGCCCGAGCTGGTACGTAGTGCTTGACCTGGTCATCCAGATAGGGAGGTGCAAGTCCATGAACAATCTGACAAGCCAATAACAGAACCTTAAACTCTGATCTTGCAGCAACTGGAAGCCACGCGAAGAGATGCCAAAATGGGCGTAATATGGTCGAACTTTCTGCCTTGTGTCAAAAGTCTGGCAGCAGCATTTTGAACCACTTCAAGACTCCTAATGTTGGACTGCAGTAAACCAGAAAATAGAGCATTACAATATTCCATTCTTGAAGAAACAAATGCATGAATCAAAGTCTCAGCATCAGCCATAGACAGGATGGGATGAATCTTTGCTACATTTCGCAAATGGAAGAAAGCAGTCCATGTAATGTCTGTCATGTGGAGGTGAAAGTACAACGTAGGATCAAAAATTACCCCAAGATTCCTCACTTTGTCTGTATGATGTATAACACACAAACCTAAGCTAAGCACTAGCTGGTCGAATTGATGCTGATAACTCGCTGGACCAAGAACCATCATTTCAGTCTCATCAGAGTTTAAAAGCAGGACGTTACTAGACATCCAATTTCTCACTGATGCAAAGCAATTTTCTAAAGCTTTTATGTGTGTAAGATTATCAGCAGTTATCGGCATGAGTCTCGTGAGATACTATCAAAATCTGTAAATCTAGGTAACACTTCAGTGGTAGCGCCCACCTCCATTGCAGGGTGTAATGGTTGGACCAAGACATGCTGAGATATGCTCAACCTAATATCTTCAATTTCTTCTTTAAATAATCCAAGAAGTCCTCTGCTGAAAAGGGAGAGTGAATAGCAGATGGCCGTCCATGAGTGAGAAAAGCTACCGTGTGGTCAGAGTTGAACCTGATAAAAGAGACAGCTCAAATTATCACAGAGAATCACCACACGGAAACACTGAATTTCTTTCCTGATCAGGAGAGAGAGCCCAGCGGCATGACCCCTCTTCACCACTTGCCAATCAGCTCTGAAGGGACTGCCTACTCATCTCCTGCATTTATTGAAGCAAAAATGCATACAGGGAGATGCAGAAAACAACACAAACATCTTGGAGTCACACAATCTGTTCTCACATAGTTATGGTATTGTTATTATTCTTAAACAGAAACAAAACAGAGACAAAACAGGACCACCTTGAGCTGGTATGAACAGGGCACAACGTTCCTACTCAAGGCCAATCTGTTAATTAAAATGTCTCAGTAAACAAGATTTACGCTGTCACACATTAAGGCAGCAAGAGGTCATTTTACCGTGTGAAAGGTTCAGTGGTTAACTTGGAAAGTAAAATCACACAAATATGCATGTATATGAAAAATCAGGATAGAGACATTATCATTGGTAAAATATATTTGAAATTTCTATCACGTGTCAAACAAATAATTTTGATTTATAGCTTTTTTTAATGATCAAATCAGAATAACAGGTCAGCTTTTGCAGCCAGTAGTACATGTTTATAATCTCAAATAGCATCATGCCACGCAAGGTGGAACACCTCTTATTAGGAACTACAAGGCTCTAGCCTTCTGCCTATGGTCATGCAAGTAACCATTGAACCAAGGCGAATGTGCCTTGGGAAGGTGTGGCCTTAAAAGAGAAGGTGCAACCATATCAAGTGGAGCATTCAGCACTGAATTCAAGTCATCTGCAAGACGGTCAACTGACTGAACATTCTGAACGAGACAGAACTAAAGTGTCAGACTGAAGAGACAGAAGTAAAGAGACAGAACTGAAACAGTGAGAACTGAAAGAGACAGAACGCAAATCTCAAAGTGCACATAAAACAGCAATAAAAGAGATAAAATAAGATAAAATTACATCATACATAGATTAGTTAAAAACTAGCTGTAAGCTTTTCTAAAAAGGAAGGTTTTTAATCCTTTCTTAAAAGCATCCACTGTCTGTGGGGCCCTAAGGTGGTCTGGGAGGGCGTTCCACAGGCGGGGAGCAGCAGCCTCGAAGGCCTGGGCCCCCATGGTCTCGAGTCGTGTCCTGGGCGGGAGCAGATGGTGCTGTTGGCCTGACCGGGTTCTGCCAGAGGTATGTGGAGTGAGGAGGTCAGTGAGGTAGGTGGGGGCATCACCATGGAGACAGTGGTGGGTGTGCAGAAGGAGCTTGTACTCTATACGGAAGTGAATGGGGAGCCAGTGGAGGTGTGAAGGATGGGGGTGATGTGCTCGTGTTTTCCGCACCCTCACCAGGACCCTGGCAGCGCTGTTCTGGACATACTGGAGCTTTTGAATGCTCTTGCCAGGGATCCTGATGAGCAGTGCGTTACAGTAGTCCAAACCTGGAAGAGACAAAGGCATGGATGAGCTTCTCCGCAGCCGAAAGGGAAAGTGAAGAACGGAATTTGGAAATATTACGGAGGTGGAAAAAGGAGGTTTGCAGATGTTATTGACATGACTGTCAAAAGAAAGGTGGGGGTCAAACCTGACCCCGAGATTGGTAACAGAGTGAGAGAGGGGAATGGTATGGCCAAAGAGACAAATTGAAGTAATGAGAGAGGAGTGGAGTTGGTGAGGAGTACCGGTTTGAATGGCTTTCTGTTTTTGAGCCATTCAGCTGCAGGAAGTTCTGTCTCATCCATGCCCCTATCTCCTCCAGGCAGGAATTGAGGCGGGAAATGGTGACAGAGGAGAAGCGGAGGGAGTGACCTTGATGTAGAGCTGTGTGTCGTCAGCATAGCAATGGAAGTGGATTCCATGCCTGCCAATGACACACCTGAGGGGAAGCAAAAATGGTGAAGAGGGTGGGGACTTAGCACGGAGCCCTGGGGGACCCCACAAGTGACAGTGTGGGGCGAGATTTAGTGTCCCCCAGGACCACATGCTCGGTCCGGGTCAGTGCGGTAGGAGTGAAACCAGTGAAGGGCAATGTGGGAGACACCAATGTGGTGCTGGAGACAGTGCAGGAGGATGTGATGTCTATGGGGGTCAAACGAGGCAGTGAGGTCGAGAAGGATGAGGAGGGAAATGGAACCAGAGTCATAGGTCATCAGCAGGTCGTTTGGTCACTCTGATGAGAGCTGTCTCTGTGCTGTGGGAGGGACGAAAACCGGAGTTAGAACTGAAAGAAACAGAACTAATGTGTCAGAACTGAGAGACAGAATTAAAGAGTCAGAACTGAAGAGACAGAACTGAAAGAGACTGAACTAAGAGTCAGAACTGAAACAGTGAGAACTGAAGAGAGAACTAAAGAATCATAACTAGAAGAGACAGAACTAAAGAATCAGAAACTGAAGAGACAGAAGTAAAGAGACAAGACTAGAGTCAGAACTGAAAGAGAGAACTAAAGAATCATAACTAAAGAGACAGAACTAAAGAATCAGAACGGAGAGACAGAAGGTAAAGAGGCAGAACTGAAGCAACGAGAACTGTAAGACAACTAAAGAGGCAGAACTGAAACAGAAAGAAATGAAAGAGAGAACTAAAGAGTCAGAACTGAAGAGACAGAACTAAAGAGGCAGATGAAAGAGAGAACTAAGAGAGTCAGAACTAAAGAGACAGAACGGAAACAGAGAGAACTGAAAGAGAACTAAAGAGGTCAGAATTGAAGAGACAGAATTAAAGAGTCAGAACTGAAACAGAAAGAACTGAAAGAGATAACTAAAGAATCAGAACTAAAGAGACAGAACTAAAGAATCAGAACTGAAGAGACAGAAGTAGAGTCACAAGTCAAGAGACAGAAGTAAAGAGACAGAACTGAAAGTGACAGAGCTAAAGAGACAGAACTAAAGAGTCAGAACTAAAACAACAAGAACTGAAAGAGACAACTAAAGGGACAGAACTGAAACACAGACAACTGATAGAGAGAACTGAAAGAGAGAAGACATTCCATGTGCGTTGAAGGTAGAAGACACAAAATCTTTGCTATTGCTGGAACTGAAAGAGACAACTGAAAAGACAGAACTGAAGAGACAGAAGAAAATAGTCAGAACTGAAACAGACAACTGAAAGAGACAACTAAAGAGTCACAGTTGAAGAGACAGAAGTAAAGAAGCAGAACTGAAATAGCAAGAACTGAAAGAGAGAACTAAAGAGACAGAAGTGAAGAGCCAGAACAAAAGAGAGAGAACTAAAGAGTCAGAACTAAAGAGACTGAACACAAGGGACAACTAAGGAGATAGAACTGAAACAGAGAGAACTGAAAGAGACAGAACAAAATGGACAAAACGGAAAGAGAGAACTAAAGAGACAGAACTGAAGAGCCAGAACAAAAAGAGAGAGCTAAAGAGACAGAACAAAGGGACAGAACTGAAAGAGACAACTAAAGAGAACTAAAGAGACAGAACTAAAGAAACAGAACTGAAACAGAGAGAACAGAAAGAGAAAACTAAAGAGACAGAACTGAAGAGCAACAACAAAAAAGAGAGAGCTAAAGAGATAGAACAAAAGGGACAGAACTGAAAGAGACAACTAAAGAGAACTAAAGAGACAGAACTAAAGAAACAGAACTGAAACAGGAGAACTGAAAGAGACAACTAAAGAGTCAGAACTGAAAGAGACAGAACGAAAGGGACAGAACTGAAAGAGACAACTAAAGAGTCAAAACTGAAAGAGACAGAACAAAAGGGACAGAAGTGAAAAAGACAGAATGAAAGAGACAGAACTGAAACAGAGAGAAATGAAAGAGAGAACTAAAGAGATAGAACTGAAAGAGACAGAATGAAAGAGAGAGAATTAAAGTCAGAACTGAAGAGACAGAAGTAAAGAGACAGAACTGAAACAGAGAGAACTAAAGAGACAGAACTGAAAGAGACAAAATGAAAGATAGAGAATTAAAGAGTCAGAACTGAAGAGACAGAAGTAAAGAGACAGAACTGAAAGAGACAGAACAAAAGGGACAGAACTGAAAGAGACAATTAAAGAGTCAGAACTAAAGAGACAGAACTGAAACAGAGAGAACTGAAAGAGAGCACACAAGAGAACTGAAAGAGACAGAATGAAAGAGAGAGAACTAAAGAGTTAGAACTAAAGAGACAGAACTGAAGAGCCAGATCAAAAAAGAGAGAACTAAAGAGACAGAACTAAAGAGACAGAACTGAAAAAGAGAGAACTGAAAGAGAGAATTAAAGAGACAGAACTGAAAGAGACCAAACTAAAGTGACAGAACTGAAACAGAGAGAACTGAAAGAGACAACTAAAGAGTCAGAACTGAAAGAGACAGAACAAAAGGGACAGAACTGAAAGAGAGAGAATGAAAGAGACAGAACTGAAACAGAGAGAACTGAAAGAGAGAACTAAAGAGACAGAACTGAAAGAGACAGAACTAAAGGGACTGAGGAATGAGAACTGAAAGAGACAACTAAAAGGACAGAACTGAAACAGAGAGAACTGAAAGAGAGAACTAAATAGTCAGAACTGAAGAGACACAACTAAAGAGACAGAACTGAAACAGAGAGAACTGAAAGAGAGAACTAAATAGTCAGAACTGAAGAGACACAACTAAAGAGACAGAACTGAAACAGAGAGAACTGAAAGAGAGAACTACAGTGTCAGAATTGAAAGGACAGAAGTACAGAGACAGAACTGAAACAGAGAGAACTGAAAGAGAGAACTCAAGAGAACTGAAAGAGACAGAAGTAACAAGTTAGAACTGAAACACAGAGAACTGAAAAACAGAGCTAAAGAGTCAGAACTGAAAGTGACAGAACTAAAGGGACAGAACTGCAGAGCCAGAACAAAAAACATAGAGCTAAAGAGACAGAACAAAAGGGACAGAACTGAAAGAGACAACTAAAGAGAACTAAGAGACAGAACTAAAGGGACAGAACTGCAGAGCAAGAACAAAAAAACATAGAGCTAAGAGATAGAACAAAAGAAACAGAACGAAACACAGAGAACTGAAAGCGAGAACTAAAGAGACAGAAACTGAAGAGCCAGAATGAAAGAGACAGAACTGAAACAGAGAGAACTCAAAGAGACAACTAAAGATTCAGAACTGAAAGAGGACAGAACAAAAGGAACAGAACTAAAGAGTCAGAACTGAAAGAGACAACTAAAGAGTCAGGACTGAAAGAAACAGAACAAAACGGACAGGACTGGAAGAGACAACTAAAGAGTCAGAACTAAAGAGACAGAACTAAAAGAGAGAACTAAAGAGTCAGAACTAAAGAGACAGAACTAAAAGAGAGAACTAAAGAGTCAGAACTAAAGAGAGAACTAAAGAGTCGAACTGAAAGGACAGAACGAAGAGACAGAACGAAAGAGACAGAACGAAAGAGACAGAACTGAAACAGAGAGAACTGACAAGAGAGACGAAAAAGAGACAGAGAACTGAAAGAGACAGAACAAAAGAGAAAGAACTGAAACATAGAGACTCAAGAGATCTGAAAGAGGCAGAATGAAAGAGAGAGAACTAAAGAGTCAGAACTGAAAGAGAGAACTAAAGAGTCAGAAGTAAATAGACAGAACTAAAAGAGAGAAGCAGAGAGTCATAACTGAAAGAGACAGAATGAAAGAGACAGAACTGAAAACAGAGAGAACTGAACGAGAGACTAAAGAGACAGAACTAAAGAGACAGAACTGAAAAGAGAGAACTAAAAGACAGAACTGAAAGAGACAGAATGAAAGAGAGAGAACTAAAGATTCAGAACTGAAAGAGAGAACTCAAGAAGATCTGAAGAGACAGAATGAAGAGAGAGAACTAAAAGAGTCAGAACTGAAAGAGAGAACTAAAGAGTCAGAACAAAAATAGACAGAACTAAAAGAGAGAAGCAAAGAGTCAGAAATGAAAGAGACAGAATGAAAGAGAGAGAACAAAAGAGACAGAACTGAAACAGAGAGAACTGAAAGAGAGAACTCAAGAGAACTGAAAGAGACAGAATGAAAGAGAGAGAACTAAAGAGTCAGAACGGAAAGAGACAGAACAAAAGAGACAGAACGAAACAGAGAGAACTGAAAGAGACAACTAAGAGATCAGAACTGAAAGAGACAGAACGAAGAGGACAGAACTGAAAGAGACAACTAAAGAGTCAAAACTGAAAGAGACAGAACAAAGGGGACAGAAGTGAAAAAGACAGAACAAAAGGGACAGAACTGAAAGAGAGAGAACTGAAGAGCCAGAACAAAAAAAAGAGAACTAAAGAGACAGAACTGAAAAAGAGAGAACTGAAAGAGAGAATTAAAGAGACAGAACTGAAAGAGACCAAACTAAAGTGACAGAACTGAAACAGAGAGAACTGAAAGAGAGAACTAAAGAGACAGAACTGAAAGAGACAGAACTAAAGAGACAGAACTGAAAGAGAGAGAGACAGAACTGAAACAGAGAGAACTGAAAGAGAGAACTAAAGAGACAGAACTGAAGAGACAGAACTAAAGGGACTGAGGAATGAGAACTGAAAGAGACAACTAAAAGGACAGAACTGAAACAGAGCAGAACTGAAAGAGAGAACTAAATAGTCAGAACTGAAGAGACACAACTAAAGAGACAGAACTGAAACAGAGAGAACTGAAAGAGAGAACTACAGTGTCAGAATTGAAAGGACAGAAGTACAGAGACAGAACTGAAAACAGAGAGAACTGAAAGAGAGAACTCAAGAGAACTGAAAGAGACAGAAGTAACGAGTTAGAACTGAAAACAGAGCTAAAGAGTCAGAACTGAAAGTGACAGAACTAAAGGGACAGAACTGCAGAGCCAGAACAAAAAAACATAGAGCTAAAGAGACAGAACAAAAGGGACAGAACTGAAAGAGACAACTAAAGAGAACTAAAGAGACAGAACTAAAGAAACAGAACTGCATAGCCAGAACAAAAAAACATAGAGCTAAAGAGACAGAACAAAAGGGGACAGAACTGAAAGAGACAACTAAAGAGAACTAAGAGACAGAACTAAAGAAACAGAACTGCAGAGCCAGAACAAAAAAAACATAGAGCTAAAGAGATAGAACAAAGAAACAGAACTGAAACACAGAGAACTGAAAGCGAGAACTAAAGAGACAGAACTGAAGAGCCAGAATGAAAGAGACAGAACTGAAACAGAGAGAACTCAAGAGATCAACTAAAGATTCAGAACTGAAAGAGACAGAACAAAAGAGACAGAACTAAAGAGTCAGAACTGAAAGAGACAACTAAAGAGTCAGGACTGAAAGAAACAGAACAAAACGGACAGGACTGGAAGAGACAACTAAAGAGTCAGAACTAAAGAGACAGAACTAAAAGAGATAACTAAAGAGTCAGAACTAAAGAGTCAGAACTGAAAGAGACAGAACGAAAGAGACAGAACTAAAGAGTCAGAACTGAAAGAGAGAACTAAAGAGACAGAACTGAAAGAGACAGAACAAAAGAGAAAGAACTGAAACAGAGAGAACTCAAGAGATCTGAAAGAGGCAGAATGAAAGAGAGGAACTAAGAGTCAGAACTGAAAGAGAGAACTAAAGAGTCAGAAGTAAATAGACAGAACTAAAAGAGAGAAGCAAAGAGTCAGAACTGAAAGACACAGAATGAAAGAGACAGAACTGAAACAGAGAGAACTGAAAGAGACAACTCAAGAGAACTGAGAATCAGAAGGAAAGAGAGAGAACTATATAGTTAGAACTGAAGAGACAGAACTGAAACAGAGAGAACTGAAAAGAGAACTAAGAGACAGAACTGAAGAGACCGATACTAAAGTGACAGACCTGAAACAGAGAGACAACTAACATGCCTATTAGGAAAACTTTTCAGAGGTAGTCTCAACAGCTTTAACAGTTTTAAAAAATGTTTTCACTGTTCAGCTTAGTTTAGTACGTTACCGGTCTAAAAGTTATCAGACGGTAATTCATCGGAAGATAATTAGTCCGATGATGGTTTTTAAATTTATCTAAAAAGATAATCCAATAATGAAAACATTATCTTCGATAATTATCTGTTATCGGATTATCGAAAGTGTGCCCACCACTTGCCTAAGACCTTCAGGTCACAGCTCCCTGCTGCAGCTTCTGAAAGAGACAACTAAAGAATCAGAACTGAAAGAGACAGAACAAAGGGACAGAACTGAAAGAGACATAACTGAAAGAGACCGAACTAAAGTGACAGAACTGAAACAGAGAGAACTGAAAGAGACACTAAAGAATCATAACTGAAAGGACAGAACAAAGGGACAGAACTGAAAGAGACATAACTGAAAGAGAGACTAAGAGACAGAACTGAAACAGAGAGAACTGAAAGAGAGAACTGAAGAGACAGAATGAAAGAGAGAGAACTAAAGATTCAGAACTGAAAGAGACCGAACTAAAGTGACAGAACTGAAACAGAGAGAACTGAAAGAGACAACTAAAGAATCAGAACTGAAGAGACAGAACAAAAGGGACAGAACTGAAAGAGACAGAATGAAAGAGAGAACTAAAGATTCAGAACTGAAAGAGACAGAACTAAAGTGACAGAACTGAAACAGAGAGAACTGAAAGAGACAACTAAAGAATCAGAACTGAAAGAGACAGAACAAAAGGGACAGAACTGAAAGAGACATAATTGAAACAGAGAGAACTGAAAGAGAGAAACTAAAGAGTCAGAACTAAAGAGAGAACTAAAGAGTCGAACTGAAGAGACAGAAGTAAATAGATAGAACTGAAAAAGGGAGAACTGAAAGAGAGAACTAAAGAGTCAGAACTGAAAGAAACAGAACAAATGGACAGAACTGGAAGAGACAACTAAAGACTCAGAGCTAAAGAGACAGAACTAAAAGAGAGAACTAAAGAGTCAGAACTGAAAGACACAGAACAAAAGAGACAGAACTGAAGAGTAGAACTAAACGAGACAGAACTGAAAGAGAAATAACTGAAACACAAGAAACTGAAAGAGAGAACTAAGAGAAATGACAGAGACAGAACGAAGAGAGAACTAAAGAGTCAGAACTGAAAGAGACAGAACAAAAGAGACAGAACTGAAACAGAGAGAACTGAAAGGAGAGAACTCAAGAGAACTGAAATGAGACAGAATGAAAGAGAGAACTAAGATTCATAACTGAAGAGACAGAACAAAAGAGACGAGCATGAAACAGAGAGAACTCAGAGAACTGAAAGAGACACAGAATGAAGAGAGAACTAAATATGTCAGACTGAAAGAGACAGAACAAAAGAGACAGAACTGAAACAGAGAGAACTGAAAGGAGACTGAAAGAGACAGAATGAAAGAGAGAACTAAAGATTCAGACTGAAAGAGACAGAATAAAGAGACAGAACTGAAACAGAGAACTGAAAGAGAGAACTCAAGAGAACTGAAAGAGACAGGAATGAAAGATAGAGAAACTAAAGAGTCAGAACAGAAAGAGACATAACTCAAACACAGAAAACTGAAAGAGAGACTAAAGAGAACTGACAGAGACAGAACGAAAGAGAGAACTAAAGAGACAGAACTTAAGAGCCAGAACAAAAAGAAAGAACTAAAGAGTCAGAACTAAAGAGACAGAACAAAAGGGACAGAACTGAAGAGACATCTAAAGAGTCAGACCTAAAGAGACAGAAACTGAAACAGAGATAACTGAAAGAGACAGAACAAAAGAGTCATAACTGAAAGAGAGAACTAAAGATACAGAACTGAAGCAGAGAGAACTGAAAGAAGACAGAAACAAAAGTGACAGAACTCAAAGAGACAACTCAAGAGTCAGAACTAAATAGACAGAACTAAATAGACAGAACTAAAGAGACAGCACTGAAACACAGAGAACTGAAATAGAGAACTAAAGAGAACTAAAGAGTCAAAACTAAAGAGACAGCACCAAAACAGAGAGAACTGAAAGAGAGAACTAAAGAGACAGAACTAAAGAGCCAGAACTAATAGCAGAACTGAAACAGAGAGAACTGAAAGAGAGAGAACTAAAGACAGAACTGAAAGAGACAACTCAAGAGTCAAAACTGAAAGAGACAGAACAAAAGGGACAGAACTGAAAGAGAGAACTAAACAGTCAGAACTCAAAGACAGAGCTAAAGAGTCAGAACTGAAATAGACAGAATGAAAGAGACAGAACTGGAAGTGACAACAACAGCGAACTGAAAGAGAGAACTAAAAAGGTAGAACTGAAGAGCCAGAAATGATACAGAGAGAACTGAAAGAGACAACTGAAGAGAAAAGATAGGGTCAGAGCTCTCAACTGATCACCATCTGGTGGTGAGTTGGATCAGAGGAGGGGGGAGGACTTTGGACAGACCTGGTAAGCAGAAACAGATAGTGCGGATGAACTGGGAACATCTGAAGGACCCACTGTCCAACAGATCGTCAACTCACATCTCTGGCGGAACTTTTCAAGCATCCCTGTGGAGGTTGGAGGCATTGATCCAGAATGGGAAATGCTCAAAGATTCCATTGCTGAAGCTGCAGCAAGGAGCTGTGACCTGAAGACACCTGACACTTCCAATAATCCGATAACAGATAATTATCGAAGATAATGTTTTCATTATTGGATTATCTTTTTAGATAAATTTAAAAACCATCATCGTACTAATTATCTTCTGATGAATTACCGTCCTGATAACTTTAGACCGATAACGTACTAAACTAAGCTGAACAGTGAAAAACATTTTAAAACTGTAAGCTGTTGAGACCTACCTCTGAAAAGTTTCCTAATAGGCATGTTGTTCTACCCTCTGCAAACAGAAACCACTTTATCGTCTGTAAGCAAAGGAGAACTGTTGACCAAAAAAAAAGTAATTTCTTTAACACAATACTACATAATCGCAATGTCACCCAGTCATCCAGAGGCATACATGTTTAAACTTATGGTTCAAATTTTAACCACTCAGTTTAGACAAGTTATTTAAAATTATTGTCATGTCTGAAGTTTATAAAGTGAAAATATCAATATATGTTTTCATTTAAAGTAATGTGCTAATTTTTAAGGTTTTGTGAGCACATGCTGTGCCAGGCAGCAATGCATTATGGGTAGCATAAGGTAATCTCAGACGTTCACGACAGGACAAATGCATTTCAGACACTCTGTTCAGGGTCCACAGATAACAGCATTAACTCTAGTGCCTAAAACTCTTGTGAATATAGTCTCTGGGTTTAGAGACGTTAGTGTATTTGCGTTTGTTAAATTCCACGCATCTTAAATGTAGCAGACACGGATTATCTGGAATTTTGTTTGACATTTTTTTCAAGGCTGCTACTGCCATCTACTGGCCAGGAGTGTTCATGGCAGTATTAAACGTCTGGGTACATGGCTGCTCTCAAAGTGTTGGTATTGTCCATTGTCCAGGCGCTTTTTGGGTGCATATATGTTAACTTGTATTCTAAAACTACGGTTAGAAGTAATTCCGACTCCTTATCGGTCCACATGAACGAGGTTGGCGCCATGTTATTAGTTTTGTGGAAGTGACGACAAGAGAATAAGGCTCCTGATTGGATAGAATTTTAATCAGTACCGCCACCCAAAGGTTGGCAGACTAATTACAACACATTTATACGTTCGATGTGGATGGATTTTTTTTAAACGACGTAATGTGGATGAAGTTTTTTCCCCAACTGAAAGGGTAGATATTCGGTTTTACAAATACCCGACAATGTGTGTACATGGCCTTATGTCTGTGAAAGGCACTATATAAATAAATTTACTTACTTACTTACTAATATTGAGTGCACGTTTTACAATTGCGATGACACTTCCAGGGCTCCGTAAAAATGCCTGTTTTTACAAATAAAAATGGAATATTTTACAAAAGCACATTTATCTTTAAACCAACACACGACACACGTCACATTAACGTGTTGGTTTACATAATGGATTACTGAACCAATCACTGTTTAGCACTTTTACCCAGAATGCTTTGCGGTCTGTGTTTGTTACAAAACCTCAGAATTAGTACCTTATTCAACATTAAAAGATATATGTATATTTTAAACTTTGTACAAATGACAGAATTGACATTATTGGAGTTATTCTATCAGTATTTTCAAAAAACCATAAGTTAGTATCACTTTATTTTTTAAGACCTCCGCCTGACTGGAGTGCTGAAATTGATAGGGAGCTGACCTTATGGCTGCTCTCGGTGTGCCTCTGTGATGTGAGTGCTGTTGTAAACAAGGGCTTCAGGCAGGAGCAGAATGTTGAAAGAAAAATTATTATGATTAGTAAAGAGTTGATTTCGTGGGTGCTGTCAGGATTTGTCTGTGCTGCTTCCTGCAGGGGGCAGCATGGTCAAACATTCTTGCTTATTCTTTAGGTCTTTTACCCGCTTTTGATGCTTCAAAAGCGATCGTGTTAAAAATCAATTTCAGCTCTTTAGTAACTGCAAATGTCCCATAGACAACACCGGAATTTATCGGTTATTATCTTTATCTTCCGATACATTTTTGGGTGTTTATTGGTTTATCTTTATCAAGATAACTTTTCAGTTATCTTATTATCTGTTATCGAAGTAAATTTTTGGTTATCTGTGCCCACCACTGGTCTTAGGTCCCTCAAGGGGCGGCAATCCTCGAATACGTTGGTGGACACCGTGGTCAGGGAAGGCGATCTGACTGAAAAAGAAGTCCTTCCGGGATATGTTATCTCAGAGGACCTCCAGAGGCAGTTGTAAGGTACCGACAGGCCCAAAGGGCAGCAGCCTCTGCTGTGGGTGTGGGAGGAGTACAGAGCAACCATGGAGAAGGACTTTCAGTCTGCACCAAGGGCTTCTGACGGACCGTGAGGCACCTCAAGAGAGGAAAATGGGGAACCATCCAAGCTGTCTACAGTAAGGATTTCAGTTCAGTTTCAATGTATTATATAGTGCCAAATCACAACAAAGTTGCTTCAAGGCGCTTCACACAAGTCAAAATCAAATCAAATCAATTTTATTTATATAGCGTCAATCACAACAAACAGTTGCCCCAAGGCACTTTATATTGTAAGGCAAAAGCCATACAATAATTACAGAAAAACCCCAATGGTCAAAATGACCCCCTGTGAGCAAGCACTTGGTGACAGTGGGAAGGAAAAACTCACTTTTAACAGAAAGAAACCTCCAGCAGACCCAGGCTTAGGGAGGGCAGTCTTCTGCTGGGACTGGTTGGGGCTGAGGGAGAGAATCAGGAAAAAGACATGCTGTGGAAGAGAGCAGAGATCAATCACTAATGATTAAATGCAGAGTGGTGCATACAGAGCAAAAACAGAAAGAAACACTCAGTGCATCATGGGAACCCCCCAGCAGTCTAAGTCTATAGCATCATAACTAAGGGATGGTTCAGGGTTCAGACCTTACACAAGTAAGGTCTAACCTTACTAACACCTTACTAAGAATGGGACTCTGCTGACCTCAACTGGGGATGTAATCCGGTGCTGGAAGGAACATGCTGGAAGGAACACTTTGAGGAACTCCTGCATCAGACCGGCACACCCTCAATCGGAGGGGCAGAGCTGGAAGCTGATGGAGGATTTTCATCAATTTCTGTGGTGGAAGTCACTGAGGTAGTCAAAAAGCTCCACAGTGACAAGGCCCCAGGGGTTAATGAGATCCGTCCAGAATTGCTAAAGGCTCTGAGTGTGGAGGGATCTCTTCTACATTGTATTGAGGTCTGGGACGGTGCTGAAGGAGTAGCAAACTGGGGTGTTGGTCCCCATATTTTAAAAGGGGGACCAGAGAGTGTGTGCCAACTACAGGGGCATCACTCTACTCAGCCTCCATGGTAAAGTCTACACCACTGTGCTGGAAAGGAGGGGTTCAGCCGATAGTAAAACCTATGATTAAAGAGGAACAAATGTGGGTTCCGTCCTGGTTGTGGAACAACCGATCAACTCTTCATCTTCACAAGGATCCTGGAAGGGCCCTGGGTGTATGTCCATCCAGTCTGCATGTGTTTTGTGGACTTGGAGAAGGCCTCTGATCGGGTACCCCGGGAAATACTGCCAGCGCTGCGCCTTGTCACCAATCCTGTTTGTAATATTCATGGAAAGGATATCGAGGCATAGTCGGGGGAGGAGCGTTTCCAGTTTGGTGCGCTCAGGGTCTCATCACTACTTTTTGCAGATGATGTTGTCCTGTTGGCTTCATCGGCCGGTGACCTCCAACACTCATTGAATGTGGTCGCAGCCGAGTGTGAAGCGGCTGGGATGAGGATCAGCACCTCAGCAGGAAACCGATGGATTGCCTATTACAGGTAGGGAATATGTTGAAGGAGTCCAAGTGAAGGAGTTCAATTACCTCTGAGTCTTGCTCATGAGTGAGAGGACAATGGAGCATGAGATTGGCCGGAGAATCAGTACAGCAGGAATGGTGTTGCATTTGCTCTACAGTACTGTTGTGACAAAAAGGGAGATGAGCCAAAAGGTGAAGCTCTTGATCTACTGGTCAGTCTTCATTCCTACTACGTTCATGAGGGTTGGGTCATGACCGAAAGAACTAAATCACAGGTACAAGCAGCCAAAATGGGATTTCCTTTAGGGGGGTGGCTGGTGTCTCTCTTTGAGATAGGGTGAGATGTTCGGTCATCCGTGGAGAGCTTGGAGTAGAGCCGCTGCTCCTTCACATTCAAAAGAGCTGGCTGAGGTGGTCTGCGCATCTGGTAAGGATGCCTCCTGGGTGCCTCCCTATGGATGTGTTCCAAGCACGTCTATCTGGAGGAGACCCCGGGGAAGACCCAGGACTAGGTAGAGAGATTATATCTCCCACTGTCCTGGAACGCCTCAGGATCCCCCAATCACAATGTGCCTGGGAAAGGGAAGGGAAGAGGATTGCAAGATGGCTGACAAAGCTGTGCTGCTGGAGTGAGCTCCTTGAAACATGGAAATCTCAATCTGTAATGTATTAACTTGTTCAACATAAAACATTTATCTGGGCCTCTCTTCAGTCAAAGAGTGAATAACTGTTTCTATTGTTTGTTTGGACCGATATTTTGTGCTGTTTGAGAGGCAAGCAGACACATCCTTGTCATGGATCAAACAATCACAAATATTTTCTGTTGGAGGCTCTATGACAGTTAAAGACTGATATGCCGTCACATTTGACTCAAAACTGGACAAAATTCATGCAGCTTTAAAACATTGAACGAATCTTTGAGCGTACTTGGTACCAGGTGACTCAATTGGAGGACCGAGTTGGTACCAAGATGACCTAGCCAACCTGGAGTCGGGTGTCAAGGCCCTTGAGAAACAGAATAACTACCTTGCGGAGAATGTTGAGGACACTGAGAACCGAGGAGAGCCTCCAACTTGTGCTTTCTTTGCATTCCTAAAGGATCTGAGGACGGGGATATGACGCCTTTGTTGGTCAGCTCCTTATCCAAATATTTGGCCATGATCACTTTCCCACTCTGCCAACTATTGAGAGGGTGCACCGTACCTCCAGACAGGATGAGTCCAGGGCTGGAGCGAGGCCAATCTTGGTAAAATCTTTCATTTCCAAGACAAGTTAAAGATCCTTCGTCTTGCCCGGTAGAAGAACAAACTTGTGTTCAAAGGACACATCTAACCTGACTTTTGTGCCGGAGTGAGGGAGAAACTCCAGCTAAAAAGTGCCTTTGTGAGCTGGGAATAAAGTACGCTCTGCTGTATCCTGCTGCCCTTTGAGTCGTTGGTGATGACGATGTTTCTCTCTTGTTTCTGTTTTGGTCTCCTGATGAAGCAGATGTGTACATTCGAAAAGTCACCATAAAGTCCTCTTGACTGTGATTAATGTTTACTTTTTGTATCTCAACTGAGGCGTGTATGACTGTGTGCTTCTCATGTGAGGAGTGTTTGCCATAAAGTGATCGTCATGTCGTAGTGTATTGTTGCTATATTTAAGTGTGTGATGTATGTATGGTGGTATATATATATATATAATATATATATATCTATATATATATATATATATATATATATATATGAAGTCTATTAGATAATAAACCGACCCTTTTATTATTTTTTTACTATATGGATTTGAATGACGTGCGATTACACCAATCATGCTTGAACCCTCGTGCGCATGCGGTAGTTTTTTCACACGTGTCTGTGACGTCATTTCCCTGGTGGCAGGCCTTGAGTGAGATGTGGTCCCGCCCTCTCGGCTGAATTCCTTTGTTCACACGCTGCTCGAGACGGTGCGCGTTGCTTTATCAACATTTTTTCTGGACTCTGTGAGGAATATCCGAGTGGACACTATTCGAGAAATTACGCTGGTTTTCGGTGAAAAGTTTAACGGCTGATGAGATATTATGGGGTGTTTCTGTTGGTGTAAGGACTTCCCACGGAGCGGGACGTCCTGCAGCGCTTCCAGGCGCCGTCGTCGCCTGTTTCGAGCTGAAAACATCCTAATTTAATGCTTAATTCACCCAGGACATCGTGAGAGAACAGAGAAGATTCAGAAGAGGCCGACATGAGGACTTTATGCAGACATTCCACTGTTTAAGGACATTTTTAATGAAAGACGTGCGTGCAAATTCGCCGAGTCGTCACGGAAACGACTCGGCGAATCTGTGTGCGCCGCGACAGGAAAAACACCTCCGTGTTGAAAACCATTTGTAAAATTCAGGCGGCTTTAATGGCTTTCAACAAGTGAGTAACTGAGAAATTGTTTAACAGCTGGGCATGTTCCAACTTGCCCGTTAAGGTTTCCAATGGAGGTGTTTTTCCTGTCGCGACCCCCCGCGGTCGGGTCCAGCCCGACATGCGACTCTGCCCGCACGTTCTTTCATTACAAAATGTCCGTTAACAATGGAATGTCCGAATAAACTCCTCATGCCGACTTCTTCTGAAAGTTCTCTGTTCTCTGATGAGTTACTGGATCAACAGAGCCTGAAATGTGGAAGTTTCAACTTGAAACGGCGAGACGCTGCCGCCTTGAAGTGCAGATCGCCGTCAGGCACCATGGGCCGTCCTTAAAGCGACACTAACAGACCAAAATCTCTCATCAAGCCATTAAAATTTTTACCGAAAACCAGCTGAATTTATTGAATGGTGTCCACTCAGTTGTGCCTTACAGTTTTGAAAATTTTTTATCAAACAAAGCAGCAGTCTCTGAGCCATTCCTAAACAATGAAAAATCGACGAGAGGGTGGACGCTCCGCACTCAAAGACTGCCCACAGGCGAATGACGTAACCGACAGGCGTGAAAAACTCTCGCATGCCCACGTAGGGTTCAAGCATGTCTGATGTAATCACACGTGATTCAAATCCATATATACACACACACTTAAATATAGCAACAATACACTATACATACATACTAATATGTATGTATAGTGTATTGTTGCTATATTTAAGTGTGTGTGTACATATATATATAT